>NW_015173210.1:126643-140900 GCF_001447785.1 Gekko japonicus | reverse complement strand
GGGAAAGAGGACCATTGGTTGAAAGAGATCCAGGTGGGCAGCCATGTTGGCTTGAAGCAGTTAGAACCAGGGCTTTTTTTGTAGAAAAAGCCCCGTAGGAACTCATTAGCATAACAGGCCACACCCAACAGCAGAAACTCATTAGCATATTAGGCCACACCCCTGACAGTGCAGCACATCAACCTATTAGGCCACACCCCCATGCCTTCCCTTGGCTTGCCTGGGTGCCCCGTGGCTATGGGGAACCCGGGCAAGCCCCCCCTTTAAACTGCCTTCCCTTGGCCTTCCCAGACAAGCCGACCCTTGGACAGGTCAGGGAAGGCACAGGGAGGAATTTAGATGCCTCCCTGATCCTTCCAGGGCCCCCCTGGCCCACCCACCTTGGAGTTGCCGGGGGCAGGGTCGCTCTCCAGGCCTTCCCTCTGTAGCCATGCGTTCCTGCCCAAAAATAGCCCTGGTTAGAACCAATTTAGAGTCCAGCGGCACCTTTAAGACCAACAAATTTAATTCAAGGTATGAGCTTTCGTGCACATGCGAACGAAAGCTCATACCTTGAATAAAACTTTGTTGGTCCTAAAGGCACCATTGGACTCTAAATTGTTGGCTGAAATGTTTGGACTCTAAATCAGTTGGCTGAAATGTTCGGGTGCTTCTTTCCGGCCAGAGAGGGGTCTCAAGTGTGATTTTGTTTGTTGCAGAAGGAACCTCTGTGCAGAGATTGGACTGGCGGGTTGTCACTCGAGGAGCTGAGCTCTGCCGGCAGGTTCAAAGTGGTTGGCTGCTGCTGGAGGCCCCTCCCCTTCCCCTTACCCCACCCCCTCGGGGCCTCCAGGCTGGGTAGCCCCTTCCGAGCAGCACTGCTGGTGGAGGCGGCGGCTTGTCTTTTGCTGTTGCCCAGCTGCAGGAAGGGGAAAGGGCTTCTCAATCAAACCAGGATGTTTGGGGTCAATTGAAGGCTCTTCTGGCTTTCAGAAGGGAGAGCCAGAAGAACGTGAGAAAGTCGTCAGAGTGGGAACCGCCGGGGCCGTTGTGGTTGGGGCCGTGGTGGGCACCATTGTGGGTACCATCACTGGCACCGCAGTGGTTGTCGGTGTAAGCACTGACGTGGTTGTCGGGGTAGCCCCCGCCATGGTTGTCGGGGTAACCCCTGCCCCTCCGGGGCCACTCATCTCGTTCAGGAGAGAATCGGTCCGATGGGGTAAAGGAGATTCCTAACAATTCTGTCAGGGTCAACAGCAAGTAAATCTCCACACACTATTCCAGGGAAACGTTATGCTTTATTAGATTACAGGTCCGTTGCCATGGTCTACAGGGATATTGTTAGGAATGACAATGGGGCAGATGCATCCCTTCATATAGCGTGATGCTGCAAATGGCTAAGCAAATGAAATCCAAGCGTGCGCGCGGGAATTCTCCCGGCGGGAGGTTACATAATGAACAGGAGAGTCTCCGTGCCTCATGAGAGCAGAAATATTCACACCAACGGTGGAACGCAAGCCCTCCCTCCTCCTCAAGGTTATTCAGATAACCCAGTCTGGCAGCGCCAGTTCGCACGGTCTCAGGAGAGCCTCCCTATCGCTGTTTACAGCAAGTTAGCAAAGCAAGCAAGCAAGCATGCGCCGTAGCGCCACAGTCAGGAAAGGACAGGTGCACATGAAAAATGGCAGCTAGCTGACACAGTGGGAATGTCACTGCAGGAGCTTCATTGGATGCAATGGCCCTCAATGCCAAAGTCCAGTGGGAGGGTTGTGAGGGGCGCAGCATCCCGGGAGAAAATTTTAAAAAGTAAAACAAGGCCTCATCTACGTACAGAAAGTTTTGACCATAGATTTCCCAGCAGTTCTCAGAACTACCCGGGAATGACAAAAGGTAGCTCTGGAAATTGCCAGAAACTCTATGGTAAAACCAGAAATTCTTTCCCAGAAGTTTCCAGCCGTTTCTAGAGATACCCTTTGTCACTTCTGGATATTTCTAGGAGTTGCCAGGAACTGTATGGTAAGAACTTCCTGTAGGCGGATGAGGTCTTATTTTTCTTTTTAATTTTTGACCTGGGATGCTCTGCCCCCCACAACCTCCCATTTTCCTCCCGCTGCTCCATTGAGCAAGGGGACGGGACAGGAAGCATTTACCCAAAGCAGCTCACTGTTGTTCTCCTCTTCTCCATTTTATCCTCACGGCAACCCTGTGAGGTAGGTTCGGATGTGACCGGTCCAAGGTCACCCAGCAAGCATCCGTGGCAGAGTGCATCACTGGTCACCTGTGGCAAGATTCACTTCGTTGTGATTAGATAGAAGAACTTGACTGAACTGGAGGAGAGTTGAGGTTTCCCAACACACACTCACACCTGTGACCAGTGTTCCCTCTAAGCTGAGTTAGTGTGAGCGAGCTCACAGTTTTTTAGCCCCTGGCTCACACATTTTTGTCTTCGCTCAGGAAGGATGGCTCCAGAGCAAGCTAATTTATGCAGCAGCCAAATTGTTTGCTCACAACTTTAATGCCAGTAGCTCACAAAGTAGAATTTTTGCTCACAGGACTCCACAGCTTACAGGGAACATTGCCTGTGACATCTACTGAAAGTTACTGCAAAAGCCATTTGTGGCCTCGAGGGGAAAAGCTGTCGACTAGTTACTTTTGCATACTTATTGTCAAGGTTGATCTAAGCAGCAGCGTTTTATTTTAGAAAGCTATTCGCGTAAGTGCTTCCGTTTCTACGATAGGTTTTTACGGAGCCAGTGGTGGCTATTTCGTATCCGTGCCTTCCGTTTTAAATCTGCCCATCCCTCTGCTTAAACCCAATTCGGAGGTGAACACGATCAGTGGGAATGTTTGGGTAATCTGGAATTGTCCGAATATTCGTTGAAGCGGGAGATGGCAAACTGATGCGCTTACAAACGGTTGGGATGTCGGTCTTCTGCCACATCCATCTTGAATGTCCATGAAAATATGAATGGCAGGTAGAAGAGAAGTCGGATTGATAAACCAGGTTAGTCTCAGGCCCCTGGTGCTTGGACCCTTGTCCTTGACAGCCGAGGCAGGAATCAAATAACGTCTGCTGCTTTTTATGCCCTGTAATGAGACTGTTACAAAAATGGGGGCGAACTTCGACATTCACCTTGTAGATTTAACTCTGCTGTCTTGCCAAGTCATATGGCATTTTATTTTGACAAGGAGAGCACATTAAAAAGGGGGGAGAACACCCATTTTTCATCACGTTGGCTTAGTAAGGTAGTAAAAGCCCACCCCTTCTCAAGAAATTGTTTTGTACAGCTGGTTATTTGTGATAGTTGAAAGGATTATTGGGAAACAAAGATGTATTTCGCAAAGGACCCGAGTCGCAATATGCTTCAATAACGTTTGTGCCTGCGTATCGTCCAGGTCTTGAAATGCAGCCCATGAATAATGCATAAGGTACGGCATCTAAAGAGCAGACACGCTCACACGTCATTTGGAATCTAACACACCTCCATCGCCGGCAGAATCAAGCACACAGCAGGAACGGTTCCAGTCAATAGGCGCACAATGAAGTTCCCGCGCATGAAAACATATTAATTACATTCCTTTCAGATTAAGATAGGAGATATTCCCATGTTGCCCCCTAATGCTGATCTTCAAAAAAATTCATACGGGGGGAAATGTATGATGGTTAATTAAAAAAAAAAAAGAATAAAAATGGTAGACATTGCCGAGGATTGTCTCGGCGTAATTCTGCCTTGATAACATGCTTCCTAGCTGAGTCCAACAGCATGTGGTGGTAACAGAGGACAAAAACCATAGAGAATTACGGACCAAGGAAAGGAGAGGGGAAAGGGGTAGGGGGAGAGAGATCCTCAGAGGCCAACCGAGCCTCTTCACCTTACATGAGCTAATTGTAAAAATGCAGCTGTTACGTACTTAAGGAACCGCAGCTGGGAAGAATTGCTTTGTAGCGTCCTTCTGCTATCAAAGACATCGAGAGATACTTAATAAAGAGAATTGAGAGGGCACTGTCTGAGGTTATAGCGTGTGTGTGTATGTGTAGGAGGTGTCTGTGTTGCGTTGTTTTGTGCTAATATTTGGAATCCAGATGAGGAGACGAAAGGTCCTTAACCGAACCTTGCCAAATGGATCCCTCCTTCCTCAAATACTTCTTGTTGGTTTATCATCTTTTACTTTTAACCTGTTTGGTGAACAGTGTGGCTGTCTGTATAAGACTGGGGAGGGGGGAGAGTCAAAGATCACTTTTAGACAAAGCAGCCTAATTCTTTTATTTTTGAGGCCCGCAGGAGCACTCAGATATTAGCTTATGTTGAGGTGTGTTTGCACATCGGTCGCTCCTCTCCTCTGACCTATTCTGCACTCAGGGCCAAGCCATTGTGGGGTTTCTCCAACCGTTCAGTGCCTTGTGCGTAATCTCAGAACATCTCTCTGTGTGCAAAGGGGTTAATGTTTGTTATTTTGATGCACTTCTAAAATCCTGGCTCCAGGGAACAGTATTTCAGTGAGAGTTGAGTGTAATTGCTCAATAATACAGTCGCTCTTGTCTTATTTTAAATGAGTAATTCTTGAGTCGTAACTGATGCTACCGTCTATGTGTAAACCGGGGCTATTCTTTTCACAGTGTTTGATGGTGCCAGAGATGTGGGCGTTTGCGGATTTAAGCCTCTAGGTTTTTAAAATGTTTTTCTGCGTTGTTGTTTTTTTTCCGGGGGGGGGGGACTCCTTTAGAGACACTCTAGATTATGTATAATTGATGGCCTGCATTTACTGACACGGGTGGTATACAGATGTAAATGTTATTATAGCGTTTATATTTTATGTTCTTTCTGAGATATCATTTTGTCTTTGAATAATATTCCTGTTCAGATTTTTCTAGGGGGTGTTAGGCGCGGAGGCATGCGTGGCCACTCTATATGCATGCGTTATCTTTAAAACGGAAAATATGAATTGGGCATCACCCGTCATATATTTCTTTAAAGTAATTTGGAATTTTTAGGGCATAAGATTGGCGGTGACGGATAGGCTGCCCAGATGAGCTATACCCCGTTGAAAATAACCGCAGCCAGAACATGCCTACATCTGTCTAACCTCATAATTCACTTTCACATCGGGTTATGGATGCCTGCATTCAAAGAGTCTATCTCCCCTTCAGGTATTATTTCAGCCCTTTGAGATAATAAGGAAAGTTTAATTGCGTTGTTAATTGATTTTTTGCACAACATTATTACCTTGATTGATTGCCGAGTTGATGAAAATGTTAGACACGGGCGGGGTGTAGCAGCAGTCCCGGTGAAGAGTAAGAGCCTTGCGGAGAAAAGATAACCTTGGGTGTTAAGAGCTATATCCTTCAGATATGTCTTCCCTTGACATATTGATGGCCCTTGAAAAGGGAAAAGCTGATTGTATGCAGAATGCAATCATTAAACCCACTTCAGCCGGCTCTTGATTAATTTGTTTTTTTTCCTGAAGGATCTAGTTAAAGGGAAGGCCTCACCAGTAACAACAGCCGCACCGTTTCCCAGCTCACCGCCGGAGGAGTCTTTAACCCTCTGAGTGGAAATGGAGGGATGGGGGGGGGGAGATGCCGTAGCAGGGCCTCCCTCTTGTCTGGGGCCCTTCCAAAATGTCATGACGCCTCAGGCAATAAGCAAGTAAATAGAGTCATGTTGTGTAGGCTTGCCAGTCTCCAGGCGGGGCCTGGAGTTCTCCTGGAATCAGGGGCCTGGCAGACCAAGGGCCCTAGGAGGAAAGGCTGAGGGACTTGGGGATGCTCTGTCTGGAGAAGAGGAGGTTGGGGGGGGGACATGATTGCCCTCTTGAAGGATTTGAAACGGCTGTAGCACAATAATGGGTTTAAATTACAGACAGAAAGGTACCAGCTGGATATTAGGATTCTTATTTTTTAACAGTCAGAGTTGTTCAGCAGTGGAATCGGCTGTCTCGGAAGGTGGTGAGCTCCCCCCTCCCCGGCAGTCTTCAAGCAGCGGCTGGACAAACCCTTGGCAGGGATGCTCTAGGCTGATCCTGCATTGAGCAGGGGGGGTTGGACCAGGTGGCCTGGACAGCCCCTCCCAACTCTGTGATTCTATGATAATCACAACTGGTTTCCAGGCGACAGAGATCAGTTCCCCTGGAGAAAATGGCTTCTTTGTAGGGTGGCCCCAATGGCATTGTACTCTGCTGTGGTCCCTGCCCTGTCCCAAACCTGACACACACGCCGCACATCTCAAGGGGTTTCCCATCCTGGAGTTAGCAGTCCTACCGCATTGCTCCTCACCTTTCCACCTGCCCAGCAGAAGTGCAACTGGCCGGGAAAGTCCTCCGGGAAATGGGTGCAAACAGGGCTATTTTTGGGCAGGAACGCACAGGAACGGAGTTCCGGTTGGCTCCCGAGTTGGCCACGCCCAGCAGGAACTCATTAGCATAATAGGCCACACCCAACAGCAGAAACTCATTAGGATTGGCTACAATAGGGGTATGTGGCCTAACATGCAAAGGAGTTCCTGCTTCAAATAAAGGCCCTGGGTTTTGACAACAAACAAGGTAAACAGAATAAGAAGCAAAAGGTGGGTGTGGCTGGATGACCACACTTCTGGTAACATGGGGGTGTGACCTAATATGCTAATGAGTTGTGCTGTCAAGGGCATGGCCTAATATGCTAATGAGTTCCTGCTGTTGGGTGTGGCCTATTATGCTAATGAGTTCCTGCTGGGCTTTTTCTACAAAAAAAGCCCTGGATGCAAATAAGGACTGGTTGGTCCCCTGCCCTGCCAACTTTTGTGGTGCCCCAAGTTCACCGCCTCTAGAGGCAACCTCCTCAGCTTGCCTTCGTCCTGGGCTGATGTACGGCTGTCTTGGTGATACACAATGGGTGTGTGAAGGTATCAGTTCAGTTCGGTTTCAGAAACCTTTAATGGCATAAAATGTAATAAAAGATAGGAGTGATACCGCCCAGGCAAGGCAATAAAACAGTGCCAAAGAATAACAACACAGAAGAGCAAAATTAATCCAGTATTCTCTGCCTTAGCCTTATAAACACGGTTACCCTTATTCAACACGAGATATGTCAAAAGGTACTGTAAGTAAGGGAGCTGCGGTGGCTCAAGTGGTTAAGACGCTGAACTGCAGGCTGTGGAAGGTCGGTAGTTCAGCAGTTCGAGACCCGAGTGTGCCGCATGACGGAGTGAGCTCCCGTCTCTAGTTCCAGCTCCTGCCAACCTAGCTGTTCGAAAGCAAGAAATTGCAAGTAGATAAATAGGTACCACTTCGGTGGGAAGGTAACAGCATTCCGTGCGCCTTGGTGTTTAGTCATGCTGGCCACATGACCACGGAAATGTCTTTGGACAGCGCTGGCTCTTTGGCTTTGAAACGGAGATGAGCACCGCAACCCTAGAGTCGGACTCGACTGGCTTTCGAGCAAGGGAACCTTTACCTATACTAAAAACTAAACGTGGGCAATGTCTACTAGATGAAGCATTGGTCTGATCCAGCAGGGCTCTTCTGATGTTCTTATGTTCATGTACAACTCAACATGTGATTTAAAACCAATAGTTACCCAGGAACTGGCAACCCTAGACAGTCTCATGAATGGGGTGTCCCAAAATTTCATTTTTGACAGTCTCATTTTCATTTTTTCTCCTCTGGGAGATCTCCTCTCCAACGCATCTCCACCAAAAACAGGAGTCACCACCAATGCACCTTCTTAAGCTGTGAAGTCTTGTGAGAAAAAAAAAATCTATTTTGTGAGCTACCTCACAGGCAATGCTCCCTCTAAGCTGTGGAGTCTTGTGAGCAAAAATTCTACTTTGTAAGCTACTGGCATTAAAGTTGTGAGCGAGTGATTTGGCTACTGCATTAATTAGTTTGCTCTGGAGCCATCCTTCCTGAGCTGAGTCAAAAATGTGTGAGCTGGAGGCTAAAAAACTGTGAGCTAGCTCACACTAACTCAGCTGAGAGGGAACACTCACCACTGAATAACCATCACTGCAAAAAACAAACAAACCAAAAACACCACAGAGAAGAAGTGAACATCAAACTGGTGCTGGAGAATTTTTTAAAACTGTTTTTCAGTGTAGTTTGGTGCAATTTTGCCCCAACAAAGATTGTAAGTTTTCCTGTGGAAAAACGGTCCTTCCCAAAGTATGCAGACTGTTTCAGAGGGGGGCTGTGTTTGTCTGCAAGAGAACAGTGAGGCCTACAATGTTTTCAGAGTATAAACTTTTGAGAGTCAAAGCTGCCTTCGTCAGACACAAGATACCAAAGTATGAAAATGTCTTCTTATTCTTGCCATAGAAGGATTTTGATTTGTCATTGTGGCAGAATGGGCCTGCTCTGGCCCTGTTCCAACCGGCCTTCCAAAGTTTTCCCCAACACCTGGAGAGGCTTTCCTTTCTCTCTCAGGTAGCTCTCCGCCACCACCTGGCCTTTGCAGGAATCACCTGCTGGGTGGGTCAGGGCTCCCGGTTCCAAGTTCTGAGGCCTGGCCTCTTTGTCTCCCGCTGTCCAGCGCCTGGTCACCACGGGAACCGTTTACTGCCTTGTGTGCCCTTCCCGTCTGCCTTGTGTGCCCTTCCCGTCTGCCTTGTGTGCCCTTCCCGTCTGCCTTGTGTGACCTTCCCGTCTGCCTTGTGTGCCCTTCCCGTCTGCCTTGTGTGCCCTTCCCGTCTGCCCACCTTCCCGCGGTGCTCCTTTTACAATAGCGTGTCCGAGATGGTGGAGGTCTACGTGGTGCAGAAAAGATAAACTGGAAAGCAATTGGCCTCCTTTCCTCCCGTCCTGCCTGTTCTCTGCCCAGAGGGAGAGGGGGGGGACTTTTAAAACTCGGAGTGAAGGTCTGGCTCATTTCAAACCGCCAAGGAAAAAATGGATTTCTTCACAATCATCGTAAAGTGTTCTTTATAAGGAAGCTGTTTCACCCTCCGGATAATTTTAGTTCTCTCTTTCCAGGTTGCTCACAGGAAGTTTAGTCTCCAATATTTAGTATTACAAGATTATGTGGGAATCCTGTTATTGGGGGGGGGGGGAGCTGCTAGATCTGAGTCCAGATTTTCAGGGCAGACGCGTTTGAGAGTAAAAGCTCCCTTCCACCCCCAAAAATCTTGTCGGTCTGTGTTATGTATCGACAGGAGGTTACGTATGGGATGGTTCAATACGTTAGCCGGAGCTTCGAGCACAAGCTCCATAGGCACAAGGTATTGTAAATCCGGCTGTCGGATTGGCCCCTGTTGCGAGACAGACCAATCCAAGGGGACTCTGATTCTGGTGGGAATTAATCCCATTGGTCCCAAGCCGGCAAAGGTTATGTATTGAAAGGTACTTGCTTATTCTTACACTGTAATGCTACAAGTATGCCTGAGCTTCTGAGAAGGCTCTATAGAAGCCTGGTATTCTAAAGTGCACATTCTGATTGGCTGCTTTGCACAGTGGGCCAATCAGAGTGTAGGAATGGTTCTGGAGGGAACAACACATTGTGATTGGTTGTTAGCTGTTTTGGGGGGCGTGGTTTGGACCATTCAAACCATATATAAGTCAGCTTGAGTTCTACGTCTTTTCGCCTTGAAGTCGACGTCTATTCTTGTGTTGCTATGAGCTGAATAAAAGAAATCTCCTGTTTAAGAGCTGCCTCGATCTCCGTTCATAATAGTCTGTAAGCTGCGACTGGATTCAAAGCTCGCTGTTCTATCGGAGACCCTCTGGAACTATTTTCAGGGCAGTTATCTATGGAACCGAGTCTTCAGATCGAGTGACAAAAGATGTAGTGTCGGGCTAGTCGACAAATTAAAAACTAACAAGTCAGTGGGTCTAGCTGGCAGAGACCCAAGAGTTCTTAATCAACTCAAACATGAAATCCCCGGTCTTCTAGTGAAACAAGGCCACTTGTCACTAAAATCAACAGGAGGACTGGAAGGTAGCAAATGTAATGTTGGGAAGAAGAAGAGGAGGAGGAGGAGGAGGAGGAGATTGGATTTATACCCTGCCCTTCACTCAGAGTCTCAGAGCGGCTTACAAACTCCTTCCCCTCCCCACAACAGACACCCTGTGAGGTGGGGGGGGGGAGCTGAGAGAGCTCTGAGAGAAATTGCTCTTTCTCAAGAACAGCTCTGGCAGAACTATGGCTTGCCCAAGGTCATCCAGCAGCTGCAAGTGGAGGAGTGGGGACGGGGAGCTAAGAAATTGCAGGCCAGTTAGGCTAATGGCTGTTCTGGGTAAACTGGTAGCAAATTTTACAAAAGATAAAACTATTTCGCAAAGAGAGGGGCAAGCCCTCCTGAGCAACACCCAGCATGGATTCTGCAAAGGGGAATCTTGGCACGTAAGAATGGCAATGAACTAGTCATTCTATACTTGTACTTCCCCAAGTCTTGACATAGTTCTTCGTGAAAGGCTCTTGAGTAAACTAGGAATTCATCCGATAAGAGAATCTGGGTTAGTAAATGAATAAACAATAGCAAGTGGATAGGAAGAACTCCCCCACCCCCTTTCTGATATAATATCATCATCCGGGTCCCTGGTACCCACAGTACGGCCTGACGAACAACTTGGGTTAATGGCTTTTGTGGCTCCTAGTTGGGTATGTGTGTGAAATCTCATTGTCTACCCCGAGAAACTTCGCCTGTCTCCTTCTCTGTGCATTCTGCAGGTGTTTCCTCTAAGCAGGCGTTCCAAATTCACCTCAGATTTGCTGCAGATGAAATTTCGGGGCTCTTCTACCCTTAAAGGAAAATACTCTGATTCTTGCATAACAGGGTTGCCAAACTCCTGTTTCCCAGAACTACAACTAATCTCCAGACGACACAAATCACTTAAAAAAAATATTTATTTATTTGAAACATTTATTCCACTTCTCCTGGAGAAAACGGCTGCTTTGGAAGGTTAGATACCCTACCTAGGTCGTTGCCCTCCCTAGAGCCCCACTCTCTGAGGCTCCACGGTCAAATCTCCAGGTACTTCTGAACGCGAAGATGGCAACCCTGTTCCTTTTAGGGTACAAAATGGCATTTCCCGTTTGCAGCTTTCAGCTTTTCACACTGATGGATAGCAAGTGAGTTTGTTTAGCCAACCAGAAATGTAGGTTTCCAGGTGCAAATCGGAAAGCATTAACTGTATAAACTCAAACCACGGATCATTATGGAACATAAAAGGGGGCTGTGAGAGAAGCAAATAGGATCGTTTCAATTGTCCTGACGGAATCTTTAGCCTGTCACTCTGTGGGCCTCTTCGATTGACAAATTAATGCTGCCCTCTAGTGGCCAAGGCCTTTACTTCAGAGGCACCATTACCCCTGGTGGGAATAGATTTCCTTAGACCGTTGGGAAGGCGGCTTGCCATTCTTAAATGCACTCCGATCAATGAGGCTTCTTCCCAAGCCATGTGTTTAGGATTAGCGATGTTAATTATTAATGGCAAATTTGGACTCGGTGGAGCAGCGTCAATCAAATGTGAAATATAATCAAGTCCAACCACTAGCGTACATTTTAAAATCTGGCTTGCATTTTAACGTCTGGAATCTACTTGCACTGCCATTGAGAGGCAATGTACTGGGGAACCCTTTAATCCAGTGGAATCTTGCGTCCGTTGATGTTGTAGTTCAGTTTTCTTATCTGGGTAGCAGAAACTCAATCCTAACTCGGGGTCCAAATGGCTGCATGGAGAGTTTCCATAGGCAAAGAAGAGTTTCTCCTTTCCTAAAGCTACCCCAGACTGAAAACGCTCCTCAGACTTTAGGGGATTTTGGAAGCAGCTTCCAACACGGGGCAAAATGCTGTATTCAGAGACAGTGTGTGGAGATGTTCTCACTGGGCATTTTGCATCTCAGCCTTAGTATTTTTACAGTTAGTGAATGCTGCTGCGGTTGATCTCTTCACTTTCAACATGTATTTTAGCAACATCAGGAGTTTAGTCAAGGGACAGAATTTGCAGCAACAGAAAGAAGAAACAGGGGTGAGGAGTCCTCTTTGGACTATCAGTAATATATGGCACTGCCTTATGAGGTCTTTGGTCAACCTAGCCAACATTATCTAGTTGGCCAGCAGTGGTCTCTCTAATGCTTCGGATTTATTTATTTGATGCACTCGTACCCCACATTTCTCCCCAATGGGAACCCAAGGCGGCCTACTTCTGTCTCCTCTCCTCCATTTTATCCTTACAAACAACCCTGTGAGCAGTGTTCCCTCTAAGCTGAGTTAGTGTGAGCTAGCTCACAGTTTTTTAGCCTCCGACTCACACATTTTTGTCTTAGCTCAGGAAGGAGGGCTCCAGAGCACACTAATTTATGCAGTAGCCAAATCGCTCACTCACAACTTTAATGACAGTAGCTCACAAAGTAGAATTTTTGCTCACAAGACTCCACAGCTTAGAGGGGGCATTGCCTGTGAGGTAGGCTAGGCTCAGAGAGTGTGAGGCCTTGTTAAGTGAGACTCTTCTGACCAGAACTTCCTGTATGCCTGGGGTGTTCTCTGCTGCTTCGTCATAGCCCCTTCACCAATAGTTAGGGTTACCGTTCCCCAGGTGGGGGCGGGGAATGCCCCGCTTTCACGGGCTCCTGCCCACTGGTGACCAGCTGGCCAATGGAAGGAAATTCCCCCCACCCCCCAAACAGTGACATCATGAACGACATGCTGACATCACCCAGAAGTGATATAGGCCTATCAGTGACGTTGGCAGGGTGGTGCTCTGGTTCTTGAACAGAACTCTATGGTTTTGAGCACTTTACCATAGAGTTTTGCCCAAAAAAACAGAGTGTCACCCCTGACGTCACCAGCGTGCCATACCTCACTTCCAGGTGATGTATGCATGCCGCATGATGTCCCTGCCCATTCCTGGAATCCTCCCCCTTCCCCTGACAGAGCAATGATCGGACCCGGTAACCCTACCAATAGTATGCCATTATCATGAAACCGATGGAATTAGTGATGGAACAAAAATGCTCTCCCGATTGCACCCGGCTGATGTGAGGGCATGGAATCTCCCCCGACTTGGTGACCGTTGGTCTATCCAAGCGGACTTAGACGGGCAGCAGCTCTCCGGGATTTTCATGCTGAGGTCTTTCACATCACCTACTCCCTGGTCCTTTTAACTGGAGGTGCCCGAGGACTAACTACTGAGCCACAGCCTGAGAACTGCTTGAAGGTATGAGGCGGTGATCCCTGAAGCAGAATGAACGAATTCGGTGTACTGTTGAACTGTTTAGCCTTCTTTGGCTCCAATGAGAAACAACTGGTTTAAAAAGGTATGGGACCACTTTATCTTGGGGGGAAAATCACAGATAAGGTTCAAAGATCCGAAATCTGCCCAAAGCAATCTAATTTTGACGAAAAATTGTACCCATTTTTGGACTGCATTCTCACGCAAGATTGCCAACCACATAACCCTCTGTATCATACTTTGATTTTTTTCTTAATGGCAGACTTTTATGCTAAATATCTCCCTCTCATTCTTTCATTCTTTTATATTTACAAATCTGTGTCCAGTCGTGGAAATCTCTGATCCCACTCATATCTAATATACATAACACTATCGAACATCAAATACAGTCTACTTCTAGATGGTGCGACAAGGCCTAATCAAACTACGAATGTTTTTAAAGATAGATAGTGCTCATCCCGGAACAAAAGTTGTAATTGTGAGTGTGATAAACGAACATGATTCAACTTATGTATGTGCACTATGATTCACAAATGTACTGTTTGATCTTCAATAAAGTTTATAAAATCTTTAAAAAAAAACAAAACAGGTGACTGTTTTCAGTATTAACATGGTGCGATGTACTTTTTAACAGTCTAGCTTATTGTAATTAGCCATTGGCCATTACCAAATTACAAAACACAAATTGTGAACGAGCTTTAGGTTACAAATCAGAATGTACAAAATGCCAGCGATCAGTAAGAAAATATGACTAATTCGATACAGCAGAGGTATGTTCTTGCCTGATTAGCAAATTGGTTGTCAGTGGCCCCGGTCACACGGGAGGTTTTGCCCCGCAAGAGGGACGGATGGGGGGCGCATCAAATGGGCGCGATCACACCGCAACATCTGGGAAGCGGAGCGCACCCATCCCCGATCTGTCCTTTCTGGGGGGAAACGTGCATTAAAAAAAAACCTAAGAAAAGAGTACTACCTACCTGAAGCTCCGCAGCAAGGGCAGCCATGGGATCACCAACACACTCGTCTTCTGCAGCATTTGAGGCTCCCGGCCAAACTGCAGATGCGCGCACATGTGCAGCCGGCTGCCTCGCTCTCCGTCCCGTGGCCCCCCCCCCCCCGCGCCCACACCCTCCGGGGG
>NW_015173210.1:115372-126471 GCF_001447785.1 Gekko japonicus | reverse complement strand
GGAAAGACATTATTCTCCTGAAGTGCTTGGCGGGGTATTGCAGATGACTGTATTATCCAACACGTGTTATGGAAAGTTACCACGGTGTACTAGGATTGCCAGCTCAGGGTTGGGGAAAACCTGGAGATTTTGCGGGTGGATCTGAGTGGGGCAGGGTTTGGGGAGGGGAGGGGAGGGGCCTCAGCAGGGAATGATGCCATAGGGCCCACCCTCCAAAGCAGCCATTTTCTCCAGGGGAACTGGTCATGTCTGGAGATATCGTAGTAGCAGGAGATCTCCAGGTGCCACGTGGAGGTTAGCAACCATACGGGAGACACATGTAACTCTGGGGTAAATAGAGATGACCATTTACCAAACAGCTGCTTACATATGTAAGTGCTGTCAAGTCACAGCTGACTTATGGCGACCCCCCAGCAAGGGGCTTCCGAGGCCAGTGAGAAGCAGAGGTGGTTGGCCATTGCCTTCCTCTGCAGAGCCTTCCTCGGTGGTCTCACTTCCAAGTACCGACCTTGCTTAGCTTCCAAGATCACGCTATTCCATGCTGCCTTCCCTCCTAAATGGTAACTCACCACTTGGAAAATGGTCCTCAATTGTCACCCTTTCCCAGCTATGTCAGTTTAAAAGGGCCTGTTCTTAATAAGAAAAAAAATTAAGGCCATCTATGTTGCAATTGTCATTGGATGTTATTGAAGCTGCGGTGGCTCAAGTGGTTAAGACGCTGAACTGCAGGCTGCGGAAGGTCAGTAGTTCAGCAGTTCGAGACCCGAGTGTGCCACAAGACAGAGTGAGCTCCCATCTCTAGTTACAGCTCTTGCCAACCTAGCAGTTCGAAAGCTAGACATTGCAAGTAGATAAATAGGTACCACTTTGGTGGGGAGGTAACAGCGTTCCATGCACCTTGGTGTATAGTCATGCCGGCCACGTGACCACGGAAACGTCTTTGGACAGCGCTGGCTCTTCGGCTTTGAAACGGAGATGAGCACCGCAACCCTAGAGTCGGATTCGACTGGCTTTCGAGCAAGGGAACTTTTACCTTTACCTTTATGTTGTAATAGTGTCATAGATGCAACGAACATGAAATTGAGCAAACGTCAGAGGATGGTGGAAGACCGGAAGGCCTGGCATGATCTGGTCCATGGGGTCGCGAGGAGTCAGACTCGACTGTGCGACTGAACAACAACAACAAATGTTGTAATCATCATCATGGGGGGTGGGAGTGGACAAGATGTGCAAAGTCACCCGCGTTTTCACACTCCAGGCACCCCGTTAGGAAAATGATTTAAAGCAATATGCTCTTCCTCGCCCAGGAGAGGATCTGTAGGCAGCATATGCCTAGATCAAAGGTCACCACATCACTGTCATTCAAGGAGGAAGAGGATCTCTTGTTTTCCTTTCCAGACTTCGTATGATATCTGGAGAACAAGGTGTAGGTTGTTCCACTGCCCAGGTATGCAAACTGGAAACAATGACTCTGAGAACCCCCCCCCTTCCCCCCCAGTCTGTCAACCTGATGGCTCTGTGGAGAAATGCCTTGTCTCCTGGGAGGTTGGCAATAAGCAAGGCTCCTCTGTGCATTTTAGCCATTTTTTCCTCTGAGCTAAGAACGAGCAGGAAGGGGGAGGAAATTGGCCCATGGCCTTCCAGACTCATCCCTTAAGAAATGCTAATGGATCTAGTAGGAGAGACAATGGGATGGGCCAGTTCACCACCACCAGCCCTTCTCCAAGCAAGGAATAGAGGTGGAGACGACAGGAAAAGATGCCTTGACCTGGGCTGACCAGGGTCAAGGGGGAGGGGAAACAGAGGTGATAAAATCAACAGGAAATCACTCTTCTTTTCTTGGGGATGCTCAGGCGATGAGAGGACACAGGACTCTTAATTCCTGGGGCAGCCATATTGACCATGTGCTCTCCTGGGAGATGGGGAACGAGCTTCAACATTATGGGAACGCTGTAGGGAACTATAACAGCTAAGCTAAAGAGCGTGTCCTAGATTTTACCATCAGCCAGGGCATGTATAGAGAAGGGACAGAGGATGTGCATTTTCACCAATTTCTTTTTGCCTTTCTTGTTCAAATCTGGACCAATTCCCCACAAGCAGTTGCACCACACTCGCTCTTCCCTTCCCCAGAATTGTATTCGTCAATTTTCCACTACTTGCTGCGCAGCAGCATTTTGACTTGCAGCATCCCCTGATTTTCCCCGCATCTTCTCAATCTCAAAAAAACCAAGGATCAAGACAATGCGGGGGGAATCAGGGGATGCTGCGGGTCAAAATGCAGCCACACAGCCAGTAGTGGGAAATTGACGAATACAATTCTGGGGAAAGGGAAGAACGAGGGCGGCGCAGCTGCTTGTGGGGAATCAGTCCTGGTGTGCTAAAAGTATGCTTGTCTTTTAAATAAATGCTTTACACTTTTGATGCTGAGAGCAGTTCTCTGTACCATGTAGACCTTCACTATTTTGGTTACGCTATTTTAAGCAGGGTGCCAGGGGGAAGGCAGGCAGTTCGCAAGCGGCTATTCCCCAGGGGCTCTCAAGGCAGTAAATGATCTCTGTGGTAACCAGGCACTGGGCAGTGGGAAATTCAGAGGCAAGGCCTCAGAGCTTAGAAGGAGAGCTAGGGGTCCTGATCCTCTCCGTGGGGAATCCCTAAACTCATCAGGTGGTGGGCTACTCAAGAGTAAAAGAAAATCCCCTCCAGGGAGTTGGGAACCCCTAGGAGGGCAGGGTGGAATAAGGCTTGCAGGCCAGAGTAGGCCCATTCCGCCACGGGCTCCCTAACCCATTAGAAGACTTTAAAATGTATCTCAGCCTGGGTTCCTAATGAAGTAATATATCCTTTTGTGGCCTGACTTAGATCAGAGTGACCTAACAGAGTCCTGACACAATGTGATAGTAATAGTAATAGATTGGGTGCGTTCAGATGGGGCATTTACAACGGTTTGGGTGCCGGTTGGAATCGGTGTACTTACTGGCATTCACACGTAGAACATCTGCCTTCCATCCGTAACCGTTGTAAAGAGCTTTAAACTGTTGTATTCTGCCACTAGGTCCCCAAGTGGTGGTATCCTGAGTACAACGGTTGTAATCGCTTTAACCCCCCGTCTGATCGCTCTCCACCGGTGTCTAGCCACTTCCTTTCGGAAGCCTGAGGCTTTCGATTTTCGCCCGCCATTTTTTTAAAGGTCGGCGATATGCACTTGGGCGAAGCTTCGCCCTGGCGTTTATTTAAAAAGAAAAAGAAAAAGGCCTTAGTTTAACATTTTGGAGGCGTTCGGGACCTCAGGGAGGCTACTTTGCTCTTTAAACTTTAAAGGTAAGTCCAGTTTCAGGAAGTGCTAGTAGGAAAGCTCTTTACTGGTGGTGGGGATTGGGCTTTGCCTTTGGTGACATCCCATTGGGTGACACATCACTCCTCTTTAAAGTGTTTGATGGAACCCGCCCTGAGTCTGCTATGCGGGGGAAGGTGGGATATAAATCCAAATAAAATAAAATTTGGTTAAAAGGATAATCACGGATGAAACTTTGCAAGTGTCCCCATCTCCAATAATACAATATCAATTTGGTTTACACATCCTGATCTATCTTGGAAGCGCCATGCAGCTTAAATAAGTCTTTCATTTTTGCATTAAAGAGGAGGGGGGGTAAACCAATGAAATTTCCCTTTCAAGAACATTTCACATCCCCAAGTCTCAAGTCTCTCCTAAAATGTTTCCAGGTTTTCTTGGAGGGACATTACCACCTTCCAGTTGTAGATGTAGCCATTCACTTAACCACTAAAGAGTGCTTTTATTTTATTTTTCATTTTTTGCTTCTTGGGTTCAATTTGCACCATATGTGAATTTTTAAAAAAGAAACATAGGAGGTGTTACATCCACGATTTAACAGCAAACAAGTGAAAGCATTCTCAAGCTGTGATTTGGGGTCAGATTCACACTTTCCCCACAGTGCTGTAGAAACGTGCATCTCCTGAGACCATATGGGCAAGGTAGAGGCTCTATTTCCTTCCCTTCCGAGTTGTCACCCTTTTGGACAAGCAATAGTCGGATGGGAAGAAACGACATCATTGGCAGGAAGGCAAAGTATGAATTTGGCCGAGTCTCTTGCAGCAGTCTGGTGGAAGCCGAAACAGCGTTTCCTTGGTTGGAGAACACAAACAAAATTAAAGAACCAAAACTAATGGAGAACCAATGCTTCTAAGTGGGTGATTGTGAAGGTTCCATCCTTGATAGCCAGGCCATACCAGATCTTTTTGTCCCAGCTGTACGCAGCTTACAGAGCAAAACACTTGAATATATACCATTTTTAAAAAAATTAAGGCCCTGGTCACACTGGGGGAAATAGGCGCGGCCAAAGTGTGGCTTTTTTGAGCCGCACCAAAAGAGAAGCACGGCGGCGGGATCAGACAGATCCCCTCAGCCGCTGCGCAGTTCCTCCCCGGCACGATCAGATGCCGGGGGGAAGCCACGGACTGCAGAGCAAGGTGAGCCCGCTGTGCATGTGTGTGCATGCGCAGTTCGGCAGGACCTCACATGCTGCAGGAGAGACAGGTGCGCGCCGGCGATCCCACGGCTGCCCCTGCTGCGGAGTTTCCGGTAAGTACTAGTGTTTTGAAGGGTTTTTTTTTTAAATCCGCATCTTCGGCCAGAAGAGACTAATCGGGGACGGGCGTGTGCCGCTTCCCAGATGTTGTGGTGGGGTCGCGCCCGCTCGATGCGCCCCCGATCCGTCCCTCTTGCGGATCAAAGCCTCCCGTGTGACCGGGGCCTAAAACACTAAACATTTGTCACGGAAATAAAACAAATTCATCTCCCCAAGGCTTTGCAGAATTAGGAATGCATTTGTTTGCTTCCTGAAGCACCACTGTAGGGGAGTGTTCTACAATTCTAGAGCCAGCCCAGGAAAGACCCTGGGCGTCCTTAAAGGACAACATTTGGAGAGGGGAGTGGGGGAGCTGGGCAGTGTGAATGTGGATTGGAAACAGGCTGGCAGTCCATGAGGATAGCCTCAGAGTGCAGCCGTGTTTTTCTGCCGTAGAATAGCTAGGCTCAAGCCCGGAAGAGGAACAAGATTTTTCAGGCTACAAGCTTTCCCGAGTCGAAGGTCTGACTCTCAAAAGCTTACACTCCGAAAGTCTTCTTGGTGTCTAAGGTGCTACTGGACTCGAATCTAGCTGGTAATCGGTGGAGTCATCCTAAATCTGAGCAAGTTTTGAAGCGTGCTCACTCCTGTCAGGAACCAAGTAGCTGTGTTGTGTATTGGTTGGAACTTCTGAACTATTGTCCCAGATCGGGTTGCCAGCACCAGGTTGGGAAATACCCAGAGATTTGGGAGGTGGAGCCTGAAGGGGATGGCCTTTTTTGGGGGGAGGGACTTCAATGGGGTATCATGCCTTTGGGTCCACCTTCCAAAGCGGCCATTTTCTCCTGGTGAACCGATCCCTGTCGCTGTCAGCAAGCTGCCAAATTTCTTTTCTGTTGGTTCTCCATGTATGCGCTTGATTGCTTTCGCTTTTCATATGTAGACCTGTTGATGCGCTTAATTGCTTAGCTGCTGGAACGTTTATATCTCTCAAGGCCACAGGTGGTTGCTGCTGGATAGTTGCTTGGGTGATCTCACGAAGAACCGTGGGAAGGAGATATGTTGTGCCGCCTAGAAGCGTTTGCTCCCAGGCCCGATGGCGGGCGCGGGAACTCCCGCAATTGGGCCTCAGTTGTTTGAATGTACTATAACCTGCCATGCTCGTTGCTCCCCCCTCATTCCTAACAGTGATCCTGTACATGCACCTATAGCTTCAAATAAAAGTAAAACCTTCCTGCAAGAGTGTACTTCATTGGTGCTGTGGGGAACCCTGACAGTCGCCTGGAGATCAGTTGTGATCCCAGGAGATCTCTAGCCAGTAGCTGGACGTTGCCAGCCCTATTAGTAGAAGATGTTTCTGTGGCATGGGAAAACGTCCGATCCTTTCACTCCTGGCATCAGGTGGAGCTAGGAAGACAACCAGACGGGGAAGAGGTGTTCTGGGCTACAGCTACCATTGTGCCATCCAAACAGTATTTCCAGTCAATGAATCTGTTCTCCTAAGGGAGACTGTGACTCGGTCTTCGTCATATTTTTTGCTCGATGAAGCATCGTTCGTCTGAGACCCAAAAAAAAACCCCTCGTCTGGAAGAGTTCTGAAAACACACATGTGGAAAGTGACAACAGGAAAGTTCCATAACTAATTAGGGCTGCCAGTTCCAGGTTGGGAAATGCCTGGCGCTTTGGAGGGGTGGAGCCTAATGAGGGCGGAGTTTGGGGAGGGACATCAGGGCCAGAGAGTCAACCTTCCGAAGCGGCCATTTTCTCCAGGCAAACTGATCTCTGTCACCTGGGGATGAATTGTAATCCCAGGAGGTCTCCAGACACCTCCTGGAGGCTGGCTACCCTATAACTTTAAGTATTATTTTGAATATAACTTGACCCAGTGATGTAATCTCACCTCTTGAAAAAAATACCCACTGTCCTCTTACTAGGAAGCATACCCGGAATTCTAACTATCTGAGCAATTCATGCCTGATTTGGAGGGGGAGGAGACATTTTTAAAAACCTTTTTTTTCAGCATGCCTGCATATATTTATTTATCTGGATAATTGGGTCTCCCGCCCTCTGCACCCCAGCTCTGAAAGGTCTATCACGCTGACATTACAATGTAGTGTTCGAGTTGAGACTGATTTCTCCATGCACGCGAGCGATTGCGAGATTGTTACTTACCCGGTATAATTAGAACATCCATTCCACAGAGGGAAAACATTTAAAAGATAAAGAGTGTATTTAAAAATGAATCTTCCCAATGCAATTTTTTCATAATTATAGTTTTAAGAGCTTATGGTGATGGTGGAAGCGGCTACTTAAGAAAAATTAGGAGCCTCATTTGGGGGAAGATGATCCCTCAAGAGACTCGGGGGTACCATTTTTCAAGAGCCCGAACAGATAGCTCGTTCCAAATGGCGCTCACGGCTTTTGATGCATTGGAAGTATACTTAGCTTATTATGACCAGTGCTTGATATTTTAATTAAAAACGCCACATATGTTGTGAAATGTGGTGGCCTTGTTCTCTCCTAGCACACACATTTTGGGGATTATTTTCTGAGGAAGCGACTGATGCAAACATGTTGCTAACACATGTGGCGACACAGAGTGGGGGAGCGGTGTCCCCTATAGAGATAAAAGTGGCATATTTCTTAGATGTGTGCCACATGGTGTATCCAATCAAATGCTCTTAGGCAGAGTCCCCTATAATTTTCACAGTTTCTGCAATTGCTAAGGGGGGGTATGTGTGTATATAGACAAAAAGAGGGTGAATCCCTGTCGCCTCATTTGAATGATAAGGAAGCCCGTTGTTTTACAAATAACCTTCATGATCAAGTCGCGAGACACTGTTTTCAGCTGTGCTTTTATCAGGGCCCTGCGAGGAGACGCGCGTCCGCAAATCCACCCAGCAATCGAATCGCAGCAGCACGCCTTGGTAGGGTCCCTCGGTGTTGGTTAATTTAAACAATTGTAGGCTGTGGGAGTTCAAAAAAAAAATCCAGCTGACTTTAACTGTCACTAGCCCGAGCACCTTTATCCCCAGGCGAGTGGCGGCGGCAGCTGGATTCCATTCCTTGCTGCCAGACTGTCCACCATCTTTGCTGAATGTCCCAGGAACTGAGTGCCTTCCCTTTCAGGAGTCTTATTCAAGGTGACAGCTCCTCACACTTAAGCGTTCAGATCACCTCAAGTAGCTGTGATCTCCATGAAAACGAGAGCGCTTCCGCCACAAACTCCAAATTTAGATTGACTGAGGTTATCCTTAGGCCTCCAGGACCCAACCTCCCTGACAGAAGAGGCCTGCCAGGAACTTTAAAACTACAGTGGAGTTTGTAATGATGTCTGGGGAGAAATCTTCCGCGGGAAACCACAGAGAATACGATAAGTGATAGGAAAGGATGTCAGGTTTCGTTAGGGCTGGAGACAGTGTTAGAATATACGTGGCATAATATGGCACCGGTATCTCTGTCAGCATCTCTGTTTTCTGTCACCACACACAATTCCGGGCCTGTCTGTAGCCCTGACAGTGTCTTTTCAGATCAGGTTATTGCCAGCCCAAAGACTCGCTCCGCGCGCCGCCAGATAGCCCCCTTTGTTTGAAGCCTGCCCTTTTTGTCATTAACGCACTTGATGTCTATTTAAAATCGGAGGGTGAATGCAGTATCTGTTTTCCTGTCAAGAGATCATTGACAATATTAATACCTCATGTCCTTGCCTCATTTTCTGAGCGCTGACACCCTGCTGCAGTCTCCGGCATTTGTCAAGCCACGCTCTCTCTCTCTCTCTCTTTCTCTCTCTCTCACCGCAGTCTCCATGAACAGGCTTGGTCCCTGTCGCCGAGAAACACGGCAGCCTTGCAGTGTGGCTTTTAGTGATGCCATCCACCGAAGGAGCCCAAGGAAGGTCGTTAAGGAGAAAC
Source organism: Gekko japonicus (assembly GCF_001447785.1). NCBI lineage: Eukaryota > Metazoa > Chordata > Lepidosauria > Squamata > Gekkonidae > Gekko > Gekko japonicus. Next base: position 117,977 of record NW_015173210.1, on the reverse strand, counting down.
AATTAATACGAATAAAAATATTCACATTAACGTTAACATTTCAGTACCTAAAAATGTGTAAGTCCTTCCAGCCATCTTAAATAGGCCGGTGATATCCACAGAGACCATGGGGCACAGACATTCCCCGGCCTTCTTGAGTCTGTGAGCCCTGTGTGGAGTGGCACAGCCACAAAATGGCCACTCAAGGGTACAGAGCCACCCGTGCAATGGCCGCAGAAGCTGACCTTCAGTCACTCAGTGAGGATCCTTGTGCTGTGGTGGCGACCGGTGCTGAAACAACATTTTAAGAAATCTGCACAGGCAATCAAATCTCCAGTGGCCAATAATAAGTCTTGCTGGGTAAAAGCCTAACCTGGCCCTGCCCACTATGTTCAGGACCCCTGTTCTGGACAATGAAAGCCAGGTCTTCTATACAGTCTGGTTTCTAGAAAATGACTGCAGTTCAGAGAATCAGAATTAGGAGCCGTGGCTCCTAAATTATTTGAGGTTAAGCTGCCCTTTGGTAAGAACAAACGCGGAGGGGGGGAAATCAGCTAAATAACCCGATTCTGAAAGTCTGTCTTTTCTTCTTTGTTTATTTACTAAGATGCACACACTGCAGCTAATTTTGTTCGAACTGTTTAAGATAGAAATACTGACTTTTAATCTCCAACGGTGTAAAAGCTAAATAATGAGGAAATTTTAGATACCCGAATATTAGAACATTTTTTGATCCCTGCTTACTCTGTATTTTAGTTTAGAGTATTCCTTTCCCCTGTACCCTGTAGTGTGTAGAGATAAAAAGCAATTTAAAAAATGTTTTAAAAAAGAGAGAGAGAATCACAGGTACTGCCTGCCTTTGCCCTGACTGGTTATGAAAGACATAGAACTGCAAACACAAGGCCTTCCTTAGCTAACAATAGGAAATCTTTAGCTACAATTACAGTATCCATTTTCTGGGTCACTATTATTTTGACAGACTCTTTCTAAATTGATGCCTCGCCACTGGATGATATTTGGCATTGTATGAAAATCCAAACTAGCTAGAGTTTTGCCTGAGTTTCAATATTCTTCCTTAGATGAAACATATGACAAATGAAGAAAAAGGAGAGTTTGAATTAGACCTGCAGGATTTCTTGGAGGGGGGAGGTGTCCAAATTTAGTATTACACATTATTTAAAAATGATTGTTAATGCTGATAATATAAATTTAGGTGGGCAGCCATGTTGGTCTGAAGCAGTAGAACAAAGTTTGAGTCCAGTGGCACCTTTAAGTGTACCCAGAATTAATTTTGTTGGCCACTGGACTCAAATTCTGTTAATATAAGGGAGGCATAGACAGTGAGCAAGAGCCTCTTGCTCAGGGTAAAAGAGGAGAGCTCAAAAGTGGGCTTGAAGCTCAGCATCAAAAAAACTAAGATCATGGCATCCGGCCCCATCACTCCTTGGCAAATAGAAGGGGAAGTCGTGGAAGTAGTGACAGACTTCACGTTCCTGGGATCCCAGATCACCGCAGACTGTGACAGCAGCCATGAAATTAAAAGACGCCTGCTCCTGGGGAGGAAAGCAATGGCGAACCTAAAAAGCATGATAAAAAGCAGAGACATCACCCAGCCAACAAAAGTCCGCATGGTCAAAGCAATGGTATTCCCAGTAGTCATGTGCAGGGGTCTTTTTGTAGAAAAAGAGCTGCTGGAGCTCATTAGCATAACTCATTAGCATATGCCACACCCCCTGACATCACCGGAAGTGTGTCATAAGGCCACACCCCCTGATATCACCGTAAGCGTGTCAGAAGGCCACACCCCCTGACATCACCGGAAGTGTGTCAGAAGGCGACACCCACCACTCAGGCTCCACCCCAAAAATCTCCAAGGGGTCTTGGGCATCCAGTGATGAAGAATTGATTTGAAGCAGCAACATCCCTGCACGCTTTCTATAAATAAATCAATAAATTCCAGTTAGAGCCAAGGGGGCTATAGAGTTTTCCATACAGAATTCAGTGTGCGATAGGCACAGTTATACTTTGATGGGACTACTGACTTTGATGGGACTATAAAGGCATAATTCTGCAGGGGATTACACCGGTGTGGCTTCCTGGCTACACTGATGGACAAGGCTGCGTTTGAATCTCTCACTCAGCTATGGAAGCCTGGCAGGTGACCTTCGGACCATCACAGTCTCTCAGCCTTACCTTGCCTCACAAGATGATGATGATTTAATTTATAGACCAGAAGAACATAAGAGAAGCCAATGTTGGATCAGGCCAATGGCCCATCTAGTCCAACATTCTGTCACACACCAGGTGCCCTCAGGAGGTCCACCAGCAGGGCCAAAACTCTAGGAGCCCTCCCACTCTTGCCCCCCCAGCACCAAGAATGCATAGCATCACTGCGCCAGACATAAGAACATAAGAGAAGCCATGTTGGATCAGGCCAGTGGCCCATCCAGTCCAACACTCTGCCACACATCAGCCAAAAATACTAGGTGCCCCCAAGAGGTCCATCAATGGGGCCAGGACACCAGAAGCCCTCCCACTGCCCCCCCAAGCACCAAGAATACGGAGCATCACTATCCCCCCCCCGCTTGCCTGCTGGGGCCCGGCGGATCCCGTCGCGGGAGGAGGG
>NW_015173210.1:103093-114375 GCF_001447785.1 Gekko japonicus | reverse complement strand
AGGGGGGGCGGGAGGAAAGCAAGGCCGGGGAAAGCAAGGCCGAGCGGGCTTGGCAGCCTACTTACCCTCCTGCTTCGTCCTCGTCCTGTTGTAGGGAGAGGAAGGGAAGGCGATTGTAAGCCGCTTTGAGACTCCCCAGGGTAGAGAAAAGTGGGGTATCAAAACCTACTCTTCTTCTTCAAGTTCCTTGGAGAAAGGCCAGGATAAAAATATATAGATTTCTATGATATTGATTATAGATCCAGGTGGTCAGCCCCGTTGGCCTGAAGCAGTAGTGGCACCTTTAAGACCAACAACGGTTTATTCAAGGTATGAGCTTTGTTCTTTGGTTTTTGTTCCCAGTATTTGGTATTCAGAGGAGCTGGAACAAATTTACTCTTTGAAATTCTCCATGATCCTCAGTTCTATGAGTTGTGATACCAAGTATTGGTCAGGAATCCCACAAATGCGCAAATATTTTGATACCTGTGTTTGACATCCTGTAATATTCGAGAGTTGTTATTTGACACTTTTTAGAAGTTGGTCATTTAGCGTTTGATAATATTTAATAGCTGGTATACCATATCTGACAGGATTTGATAGATGACGTGCAAAGGTATTTGCTGTCTGGATTCGAGGACTGGCACCCAACAGTATTTAATGTTTTTATATTGGATGTGAATTATTATTTAATAAATAACAACATTTGATAGATGACAGTGATCCACTTGCGATTTAACATTTGATACCTGCCAGAACTATAGAAGTATAAATCCCAAAGTCTAAATCGCTTGATTACTGAATGTGCAGTTTCACATTAAAAATTCAAGCAGGGTGAAAAATCCGAATTTGTTTTGAATTTTTGAAAATGTTAATCTCAGCCCTAGAATAAGACCCACAACCTCCAGATGCAGAGATCTCATTTTGCTCATCAGTAAGGGCCCCTTTCCCCTTATCCTCCATTCATTTATTTGCCTCTTTAAAAAAGATATGTGGACACAGTGTGTGAAGGATGCACTATGCTTTGTCCCAAATTTGTCCCTTATCAAGTGCTTGCAGACTTGGATCTGTTTTGCTCTTGTTGAAAGTAGCTTCAGATTAATGGGCCAGATTGGATGATACTTCCCCCCCTCCCCCCGGCCCTCACTCTCCTATGAGAGGAGGACCACATCTAAGAACATCAGAAGAGCCCTGCTGGATCAGACCAGTGGTCTATCCGGTCCAGCATCCTGTCCCACACAGAGGCCAACCAGGTCCTCTGGAGGGCCAGCTGTTCGACAATAAGCCTGATATTTGCTTTATGAACTATTTATTGCTACACACAATGGACTGTGCACATACACATAGGCTCAGAAAGCTGTACACTTTAGGTCACCTGTTGTGATGCCACACATAGAGGGTGCCTGCACATACCTTACATGTAAATAAGGTTTCAGCTACACAGTTGCCCAGCCTGGTGAAGAAGCACAGACCTCCATTATTGTGAGCAATGAAACAACAACTCTAGGAAGAGGCAGCCCCCATGACGAGCTTCTTGTAGTCACGTAGTACTACCCATCGCCTGCTTTGTTCCTGAGCTGGCATTTCCTGCCATATCGACATTTGGTTATCAAAGAAACTGGCCAGCTTCATCAGCACTACAATGAAGCATCCTGACGCCTAGATTTCACACCTGTCCAGATGCCATACTTCAAGTAAGGTTTTAGGTTACAATATTGGCCATCCCTTCTAGGTAACCTCCCTCCCTACCTGCAACCAATAGGATTGTTTTTGGGACGGACTAACAGGTAGGTGGGTCAAGAGGTTGGCACAGTTACCACCCACCTCTTGGACCCCCTATAAAAGGAGAGAACCAGTCACCTGGCCCCTCCTGGCTAGCTAGCATTCCCCCAAGACAACCCCTGTCTGCTTTTACCCACTTGCTTAAGTCCCACTTGCTATCCCCAACCCTTGCCTCTACTAATCTCTTGATCTGCAGTCAAGAGACCCACACGTTCCGGCTGGTTCTGGTCGTGTGTGGATTCCCTCTGTTTTCCATTTCTTCCCATCCATTCTTCATTGGAACAACCAAGCTTCAAGATAGATAAGTATCGCCCACCATCACCCCTACCTGCTAATGCAACTGTGCTTATTTCATACTGTAATTCTTAGGAACTTGATTGAATGTGTGAGTGCATCAGTATTGTTTGTATGAGACATATTCTTAAGTAAAATACATCTATTTTAACTACAACAGCCTCAAATCCTTTACTTGTAACCCTTGGTGGGATCAGGACCTTGGTATAAATTGGCATTTATAAATTGCCAGTTGCTGTAAATAAAGCAATTCGGCTAACACAGCAACAGACCACAGAGGCCGAGGCCTTCCCCTGATGTTGCCTCCTGGCTCTGGGATTCAGAAGAATAGTGCCCCTGAATGTGGAGGTTCCCTTTAGCCACTGTGGCTCAGTACTCACTGCTTGAATTATCCTCTAGTAATCATTTACTTTTAAAGCCATCTGTGCCTGCAGCCATCACTACATCCTTTGACAGCGAATCTCACATTTTAATTGCTGTCTCTGTGTGAAGAACTGTTGTGTTTTCTCCATTCTGTTTACAGGATATACACGGCGCACTAGACATTCCTGCCGTAGCATAATATTTGAATAGAGGTGTCACGGCTAAGGTGGGGTGTCACCTGACGCTGCCACCACTCTGGATTTAGGTTCTCTTGAGAAGGCCCAGACTACCCTCCCAAGACCTTCAGACCTCCCTTTAGGCTGAATAACAGGCGTGAAAACCAGGCAGAGTAAAACAAGGGAAAGGTTTATTTTATAGGAGGTCAAACAACAAGGTGCAGAATAATAACAGTAAGTGGGTGAAAAGAAAAGAAATCGAATGCCCTAACACATCTAAATATACACTGTCCCTAGCTCACTATCTCAAGTGGCCTTAGACTACCCACCCTTCCCCCAGGATGAGGGTTTTTCCCCTGGAGCAGCCTTCCTTCTGGCTCTGCCCTCTGGAAGAAAGAACAGCTCTTCCTGCTGCTCCAGAACTTTTATTCTCAGCCCTCCTCTTTTCTTATTGGTCCATTTTGGCTCCAAAACCTCTGAAAAGTACGAGCATCACTTACAAACTGGAATCACCTTCATCGTTTAGGCTGACCATTGGAATTTCTTTCATGTGGCCATGCGAACTAACCTAGCTTCGCATCCTTGGACAATAGAAGGAGAAGATCCTAGAACCAGCCTATCGGTTCATCCGGATCCTCAAGTGGAACCTATGGTTGCAATAACACTGTAAATAATCCTATCACGGGTGTGGTTTGTACGTGTACTTAAAGCGGGCCTCTGGCCGGCTGCTGTATCTCCAGTTTCCTCTTTTCCTAAGTAAAGTATGAGCTGAAATCACTATGCTATGCCTCAGTCTCAGTACTTTATAAAGGGAATATGAGGAGCATATCACAAAAAATATAAAGACCAACAATAAAACTTTCTTCAAATACATTAGAAGCAGGAAACCAGCCAGGGAGGCAGTGGGGCCCTTGGATGACCAAGGGGTAAAAGGAGCACTGAAGGATGATAGGGAAATGGCTGAGAAGCTGAATGCATTTTTTTTTGCCTCTGTCTTCACTGTGGAAGACACTCTGTCTTCACATTGAGCTGGAACTCAGCAGCTGTAGTCGTCTTAATATGCCATCTTAATATGCAAGTAATGAACTGTACAACTAATAGCACCTTATGATTTTTATGTTTTTTATCTGTATTGTATTGTTGTATATTGTTTTACTGGTTTTACCGGCAATTGGTGCCATAGCTGTAAGCCGCCCTGAGCCCGCTTGCGGGGAGGGCAGGGTATAAATTTAATAAATAATAATAATATTAGTCAAAGATGATGCCTATCACTGGGTGCGGAACAGGACTGGCGCCTCTAGTGGCTCGAGTGGGAAGGGCACGCAAAAAGATGCGTTCCCTTCCAGGCCCAGTGTTAAAGTCCCACCCGACAGGCTGCTAACCATACCGAATCCCCAGCCTTCTGCTCCTGTCTTTTCCCAATGTATTCTCATCCATCCCCAGCACTCAACGCCACCTCTTTTCTCCCCTTTGTGCTGCAGGTGTTCTAGGGAAATGCCGCTACGTCTATTACGGGAAGCATTCGGAGGGCAACCGTTTCATCCGCGACGACCAGCTCTGAGGCCGCCGGCGGGCCTGCAAAACCATCCGCGTGGGCACCCGGACCGCACACAAAAGCACAAATTGTATCTGCGCCTTATCATCATCTTCTCCTTCTTCTTCTTTTTTCAAAAGCCACGTGTAAACCAAAGTCCTCCAGTACCTTCTGCTGACTTTGCTAGACCTGTCAAAACCATCCTTCTGCTTTAGCCTGAGTAGTCGCACAGAGATTGACATGATTGCCTCTAAGCGGGTCCCATCCACCAACGTGACAGACAGCTGCGGCAGAGCACCCGGGCCTGACAGGAAGAACACCGTGATGGATTGCCCAGGCCCCATCGCTGCTCTCGGAGAAGAGCAGAGGTCACACCTGGGGCCTCACTGAGCATGCTCAGCGGCTTTTAACCAAAAAGAATCCCCCCCCTCTTTATCTGCAGCTTGCCTGTTGAGTGAGAAAGCTCCACCTTTATCAAAATAATTGGCTGCAGTTTTGAGGTTTCCGTCTGAAACCACCACCTTCCCATCTAATAGTGTTTTCCTCAGGAATTCGGTGGATACCAGTAGACACGGTGCAAGCAGATCACTGCGGCTTTAGTGTTCCTTTCCGGGGGGGGGACCCCATCAGAAGTCTTATTTAAATGCTGGAGAGGGGGAAATTACTCGATAAACCTTGGGAATGTTTATAGTTATTCCTGGCTTTGTAGGGCAGGGATATTATTAATTTCTTTTCTGTTAAGTATTAGATTCAAAAAATTTTTTTTTAAAAATGCAGGGATATGGGAGGAATAGAAGGGCTATAAAAAGAACAGGATTAATTTTGGGAAATGGGGAAGAGACTCATAGAGATCTGAGCCATGTAGATCCGTTAGAACATCCTTAAGCAGTATTGGTTGCCTTGCCGATATTGATCACTTATTGGCATGTATGCAAACGACGCAGCCATTTTGGTCACTTTTTTTTTTTTTTAGATCATTTCAGAAAAGACTGTTTGGACTCTGTTTTCAGAGGGAACTGAGCACTCTCTTAAATATAACACCAGCAGCAGCCTGTGTTTGTGCTGATGAAAGCCGTCACCTCCTGTGGGCACATGAAGCATTTCCAGCAGCTGTCACGGCAGACACATGGCTACCACTGAAAAGAGCATGAGATAGCCACCATTCCCACGACTGCTCCTCCTCCTCCTCCTCCTCCTCCTCCACCTCTCTCCTGTAATATCAACACCAAAGTATGCCGTGCAGCTTCACTGCTCTCTAAATTTTCCTGCTCTGCCACTGGCAAGAAGAGAATACTGTGATTTCACATCCAGTATTTCACATTACCAGGGAAGAGAGAAGAGAAGAGAAGCGGGGTTGCCATTTTCAGTGGCAGCCTTGCGACTGAAGTACTATCAGTCTCCAGGATTAATTCAGTTCCCAGGTTCAGGACATGCTCGCAGTGTGGAAAAGCTGATTCTGTGGCATAACGTGAGGGACAGACCATGTACTCAGCCTTGTCTTAACTTTTATATTGAAAAACAATGTTTATACGCACACAGCTGATCAGTATTTGGTGACCGGTATTTTCGTTGCTTATTCAGTCGCAGCCACCACATCGTGTGCCTTGCCTGCACTTTTCATAAGTATGTAAATCTGTGCACAACCTAAACTGTGAAGCGGGAGTCCACTGTTCAGAAGTGAGCCATAACTAACATGGCCTCCTGATAATGTTAATCCTTTTGACCTGTTAACAGCATGATTTTCTTTCACCCCTTCCACAGTAAATTATTTTCCCACAGTGCGGAGCAGGACCAAAAATATTTGCTCATGATGTGACCATTCATTTTTTTTATTTTATTTTTTAAAAAATATGTCACTATGACTCTCAGCATAGGGGACCATGAAGATGAGAATTGCCCATCTTGGGAAGATGGGAAAGGTGCTGACTTGTGATGGGTTCAAAACAAGCCATGGGAATCAGTCCTGTTCACCGGTTATGAAATGGAATTACAGTTAAAACGAGAGGACATTCGTACTAAGAAGAGAGCTTTCGGGAGGTGGGGGGGAAGTTATATCCTAACCTGTTTGCCCCAAGTAACCACAGTCTGTGCTTGTTTACATTTGACTTTACATTTGATTTGGAAGCGCAAGTAACATATTTTGACCAAGGCAGCAGAGCTGGACGCAGGAGTGTTTGGAATAACCTTGTGTCACATTCAGTCTGGTTGCATCTCTTGTCTTGTCTACATCAAGGGCTTTGTAACCCTGCCTCAAACAATAAAATGCACTTGCAAACTGACCGCATGACTTTTCGTGTTTTTTTCCCCTTTCCTTGTTTATGTATTTTTTTTCACTGTCAAAACCCTGTGCATTATGCTCAGAAATGTCCCCCCCTCCCCCTTCTTTGTAGGCAAAAGTGTTTTAGGGATGAATTGCGGCCGTAGTTTAGTATTGTTCCCAGCTTAATTTGTTGGGCGTTTTGCGTCTTGCAATGTTGCACATAGCAACTTTAATTAAAATCAGCATAATTATCTGTGCCACTCAGCCAGACAGCGAGGCATGTCTGGGTTTTTTTTGGCTATAGCAGATTAAAAATCAGTATCTCTTTGGTCTCTTGCAGTGAAATGGCAGTTCAGAGTCAGGATAGCAGGCATACTTCTTCCACCAGCTGCGTTTAGTTCTTTCTCCCCTCTTTCAGGGTACAGACCAAGACTGCAGGTTTCAAAATGGATGAATAATGTTCCAAATGCCCCAGGTCCTAATCCATCGAAGCCTAAAAACCGAGGTGCTCTGCCCAGCCAGGATCAGACCTCCAATGAAGTGGTGGGTGTAGTCAGGGTGGGTGTAGTCAGGGTGTGATTAGCACTGGGTAGGCCTGCCAAGTCCCCCCAGGGGGCAGGGAAACCCCCGCCCCAGAGGCCTGTTCCCCGCCGCCGACGGATCAGGCCCCAGGGGGAACTCCTGGAGACCTCCCCGAATTGCTACTGAACTCCAGACAACAGTCCCCCTGGAGAAAATGGCTGTTTTGGAGAGCGGACTCTATGGTTGTAAAGAAAAATGGCTCCTTGCTCTGTTCAGTAAAATAAAAATCTTTGGCTCAGGCTGCATAGAGGCCTACAGGAATCTTCCCAGAGAAAGTTAGAGGCAGCTCAGAAGTCGATAGAGCACAGTGACCTTGCAAGCTAAATTTCAGCTGAAGTGCCGGGGGAGTACCAACTTGCCCTTGGTGCTTCAAGTTAGCACATTCCAAGGAGATTGTAAACTGCTCTGAGACTCGGTCGGATAGCGAAAGGAAGGATAGAAATCCAATCTCCTCCTCTTCCTCTTCTTCAGAGGATGGTCCTCATTTTTGCACCGTGGTGGCAGACAGAACAGCACAGCAGTGAGTTGTGTTTCTACGTAAATTATAGTGATTTTATAGTTATTATGCATAAATTTGCATCTATGGATGTACATCAGCATTAAGCAAATTTGTGTAAATTTTGTCTCCCCTCCCCCCCCCTTTTTAAGGTTTTTGCCCTGATTTTTAAGTCATCTGTGGTTGGCCACCCTACACCTGCCTGTGCTTCATATTACTTGTGAGCAGGGGTCATTTTGTAGAAAAAGAGGTGCAGGAGCTCATTAGCATAACTCAGGGCTCTTTTTGGTGCAGGGGCTCCTTTGCATATTAGACGACACACCCCTAATGTAGCCAATCCTCCAAGAGCTTACAGGAGCCCCTGTAAGAAGAGCTCTGTAAGCTCTTGGAGGATTGGCTACATTAGGGGTGTGTCGCCTAATATGCAAAGGAGTTCCCGCTACAAAAAAAGCCCTGGCCTAGCATAACTTATTTGCATATGCCACACCCCCTGACATCATCGGAAGTGTTTTCGAAGGCAACATCCACCGCTCAGGCTCCACTGGACTCTTTTGGATTGGTAGCTATGGGGGGGGGGGGACATGCAGATCTGTCCTGGCAGAGGAGGGAGAGCTGATACCTGAAGGTGGGCCGGGGGGGGGGGGCTCTGCAGCTTACCTGGCTGCTTCTTGCTTCTCTTTGCCCGACTGAGGGCTGCTGGGAGCAGGGGGCGGGGCTTGTTGCATGTGACCGCCCCCTGGGCTCCTGACTGCCGGAGCTCCACTCCTGTGCGCTCCCGCAGGAAATGACCCCTGCTTGTGAGTAATCCATGGGGAAGAGAGTGAGGTTCTGGTCCAGGCTGAGAGGGATACAGGCTGTCCAGAGGCCTCAGATATTCCCACACCTGCTCTCAGCAGCTTCATGATGACCTTAGATTCACTACCCATGCGCAGAAGGTGGCCCAGGCCTTCCCAGAGCCTGCATTCCTCCCACCTACATGGTGTTGCCTCTCTTGCTCTCCAGATTTAGGTGAACAATGAAGAGAATCCATGGAGGCCAAGAGGACAGCCCTCTAGGTCCCCCCGCGAGTGTGATTCCAGGGAGCGTGCTGAAGTGCGCAGGCTTTGCCGATTCAGAAGTTAATCCACTACACTAAGGATGACCGAAAAGTACGCAGATGGAGAGTGATTTCAGCAAAGCGTACTTTATTCTATCCGGAACGAGACAACTTTGGCCGGCTCGCAGGCCGGCTTATATCCCCCGAGAAACCGCCACCCAAAACACACCCCTACTTCCCTATAGGTTATTTACAGTGGCCGAGAGTCCCATAGGCTCTCGGCCGGGAACCTAGCCCCCTGATTGGAGCGAGCTAGGATCCGCATAGTCCATTGTCACTTGGAGCGAAGCTCGACGTTTGTCTCTGGACTTGTCTGGACTTGTCTGGACTGGATACATTACAATTACATTGGATCCATTTTAGTGGACCAGTTACAGTTTTGATTCAGTGGATCCTGCCTGTGGTGTCATCCTTCTGATGTTCTCCCTTGAGATTTTCTCAGCTGGTGGCATTATAGGGTCGATTGCTGAAGTTTAACTGTGTTGTTAGATTCACACAGCAAGTGATTGTTTCTGTTGCCAGGTCTGGGTTGGGAAAGACCTGGAGATTGGGCAGGGTGGAGCCCTCGGAAGCCAGGGTTGGGGGAGGGGAAGGACTCCAATGGGAAGAAGAAGATAAAGGAGGAGGAGAGATTGGATTTATACCCCGCCCTTCACTATCTGAAGGATTCTCAGAGTGGCTTACAATCTCCTTCCCCTCCCCACAACAGACACCCCCTGTGAGGTAGGTGGGGCTGAGACAGCTCTTTTGAGGACTGCTCATGAGAGAACAGCTCTGAGAGAACTTGTGACTGACCCAAGGTCACACCAGCAGCCGCTGCAATTGGAGGAGGACTGGGGAATCAAACCCAGTTCTCCCAGATTAGAGTCTGCGCTCCTAACTGCTACACCAAAGTGGCTCTCACATAGAGATGGGGGGGGGGAACCCACGCCTCACGGATTTATTGTTTTATTTTGAGCTGAACTGTTGAAAAGGGATGTTAGAATAGCGGGTGATAAATCTGACAAAGCAAAGAAATGATGTGAATGCCTGAAGCCTGCACAAAACTCTGTGAATATCGTCCTACTTTTTAAGGCGTTCCTTTTTTGTTGTTAAGATCAAGTGTAGTAACAGCCAGCTTTCAGAATAACAGAGAATGTCTGGGTTTGGATTTTAGTAGTGAGAAAGGAGGGCTTTCTACTGCAGAAGAAGCTGTGCAATTGGTGTACAGCAAAACGGCCCCGTGCTTTAGTTTCCGGTTTGAAAGATAGATTTCAGTCACACAATTAGAGTTTTATGACCTCAGACTCCCGAACATTTCCCCCTTTTTAATCCACAGTTTCCACTTGGGGGGGGGGGAATTGTTCTTTCTTTCCCTTCTGTTCCCCTTCGTATACTTAGCACATTCCTGTGACGAGTGAGGGGAATATATCCGACACTTATATGGTTTGTGAAAGAGTGGTGGCGTTTATGGTTTTGGCTTCCCCGTGAAACTGTCACTTCCGCAACTCTTCCAGACTTGGTTAGTCCAGGGAGAATTAGACCTCTATTGTCTTCCCAGCACCCCTCCATAACCAGTTAGGCCTGGTCTATCTGGAAAACCTGGCCTTGGAAACTGTGCTAGCAGTCCCGTTCCAAATCAAGGTGTTCGGGGGACACTTGAGTGGCAGGAAATCAGTCAAATAACCAGTTTTTATATGACCTTAAAATTACTAGCTTTATATTCCATCCTGGTCATAGGCCTTGTCCTCTAGGGGCCTCATACAGACATCTCTGTGTGTGTTTGTGTGTGAAGGGAGAGGGGAAAGAACAAAGTAATAGAGTACTGCAACCAATGCTCCCTCTAAGCTGTGGAGTCTTGTGAGCAAAAATTCTACTTTGTGAGCTACTGGCATTAAAGTTGTGAGCGAGCGATTTGGCTACTGCATAAATCAGTTTGCTCTGGAGCCCTCCTTCCTGAGCCAAGACAAAAATGTGTGAACCGGAGGCTAAAAAACTGTGAGCTAACTCACACTAACTCAGCTTAGAGGGAACACTGACTGCAACCATGCTAGGATTTGGGGGTAAACATATCTGACTCTATGGGGAATTTCACATTACCCCTTTTAAAACGTTTTTAAGCCGTTATTGTACTGTCTTGGAGCCTTTCCCCTACCAGTAAGGAGCCGTCTCTGAAGCGGTTTGGCATTTCAGACTGTGCGGCTTTGTTTTCCCGCCCTTTTTCGCCCGCGCGGGCTATCTCCGTTCTTTTTTTTATGTTTGTTTTAGAGCGCTCTACAGCTATAGCGCTATACCACTATAGCGCTATAACACAACACCAAAACAGCAACCCCATTGGAATGCCTGGACTCCACTGGTATACATGAGATGGCTACATCTGCCACCTGGAAACAAGTACCTCATTGGACAGCAGGCTTTGGCAGGAAATCAGGGCATCAGTGATTGGTGTGACACATGTTGCTAACCCTTCCATGCCCACCGTGAGTCCTTGCATTGTGGGGGGATGACAGAATCCAGGAAGCTCTGCACTCATCCCAAAGAAATTATGCTTATTTCCAATGCAGACCTTCTTGTTGAAGAGCTCCTCCAGAATCGCCTCCTTCACAATAAGGAATGCAGTTGACAGGCCCACACCAAACTGATGTCTGAGTTCCCTGAATACTTCTTGTTTAGCCAGGTACCATAGGGTGATGGCCAGTCTTTTCTCCACTGGAATGGATATCCTAATGTGAGTGTTCTGC
>NW_015173210.1:59114-101862 GCF_001447785.1 Gekko japonicus | reverse complement strand
CAACCCTACTTTCCCCTCAGTGCCTGATGGTAGGCAACTTAGTTTGGTCCAGTCACCTACTTTGGCCTTTGGGAGAAAACATTGGGGCCAATTCTGATAGGGTTGCCAACTCCCGATGGGAAATTCCTGGAGATTTGAGGGATGGAGCCTGAAGAGGGTGAGGTTTGAGGAGGGTGGGACCTCAGACAGGTACAATGCCATAGACTCCACCCTCCAAACCACTCAGTCCCTCATGGGGAACCATTGTTGCCAATCTCCAGGTGAGGGCTGGAGACCGCTCAAAATTACAATTGCTCTGCAGAAGGGAGGGCGGAAGTCAGCTGAAGTCAAAGGGGCAGATAATGGTAGGTTGATGGTTAGCTGGGAAGGAGATGGGGTTGCCAACTCCAGGCTGGCAAATTCCTGGGGATTTGAGGGGTGGAGCCTGGAGAGGGTGGGGTTTGCGGAGGGGTGGGACCTCAGACAGGTAGAATGCCAAAGACTCCACCCTCCAAACCAGCCATTTCATCCTGGGTAACAATTGATGCCAATCTCCAGGTGAGGGCTACAGATCACTCAAAATTACAACTACTCTTCAGGGAGCAGAGATCAGTTCCTCTGGAGAAAACAGTGGACTCTGTCATTATACCCTGCTGAGGTCACCACAGCAAAATGACACTGTTTGCCCAAAGCCAGAGCACTCCCCCAGAGCCTCTTTCTAGATCTCGTTGTATTTATTTCCACAACGGGCTTTACTGCTAGTTCCCCTATATGTCAGGGGTCCCCAGCATGGTGCCCTCGGAAACCTCTCCTGATGCCCACCAAGTGTTTCAGTTCAGTTCAAAGTTTATGTCAATACAAGATAAAAAAATAAAATAAAATTTAATTAAAATACAGAGGAAAATATACGATTGAGCGCTGATTGTGAGGGGATGGAGGACATTAAGACTTGTTCAGTCACTGGCGTGTCCCACACACCCAAAGGCAAAATTTAGCTACTTCATTTGTTATCTCCTGGGAGGAATCTGCAAGAAGGAGGGAGACGTAAAGTTGTCCAGATCTTCCTGGTAGAGTTGATAGGATTGGGGCTACGTACTGAGAATGAATGTCGTTGCAGAATGGGCATTGCAGCAGAACATGGTTGATATATGGCAGACTCCTGGACAAAGTTACTCTCAACAACACTCTCTGGAAGTGATTTGTTTATTGTGGAGTAAAGATGTTCCAGGCCAGATCACTACCAAAGCAAAACTGAGGTTGTGGCAGGAGAATCCAAAGATATAGACAGTTCAAACAAGCCCCCCCCCCTTTCAGTTACATCCAGTCATACTTCACTAACGTCCCACCTAGCTTTCGCACTCTTTACACCCCCACCTGTGAATATACGGTTTCTTTATCTATGATAGCAAACCAGGCACAGTTAGGCTCCAAGGTCATCCCTGTACTAGGGAGGTATCTTAGGAAGAGTTCCACCGCCTCTACGACAGAGCTATTCACACACTCATCCACTCACACCCTTCCTCAGGAATTTCCTTCCCCCAAAACATGGCAAACTAGAGACTGAGTTTGACAATAGACTCTACTTGCCCTGCATGGTCTGGGTAGACCCCTTGAAGAAGTGGGACGAGATGGTATCTGCCTTCCAGGAGGGCTGATGGTAGAACGCTGAAGCGTGCAAGATGGAAGGTTCTCCGATATTTGGAGATCTCAAGGGATCTAAGATAATCTGCTGGTTGGAAGCATTTTGGTACGCTGCAGAATAATTGGATATGTATGTATCTGTGCCCTATCTGATTGTAGGGCATGATCCCAGAGCCACTGTTTAATTGTTTCTTTTGCTTTTTGGTACCCAAGATGCAGTAGGAATTGAGGGGAGAGGCCACGCTTCTGGAGTTCCCCCTCAATTTCTCTTTGCCAGGCTGAACGGTGGCGATCGGTAAAAATCAGGGGTGTTAGGCCCACCAGATTGAGGGTGAGTTTTAGCCACACGTGATTCCCCAAGGCAATCAGCCCAGACTCTAATCAAAGAAGAGAGCTCAGGATACATCGCGGGACTCCAAGGATCAATCGAAGGAAATTGGATTGTACAGCTTCCGGTAAGCACCTCTCTTTATAAATACAGAGGTGGGAACCATATAAGAGCTGGGAGACAACCTTTCCTTGGAAGACCTTGATTTCTGCAGGGATAAAGGAGGCTCCTTTCATAAAGTAGAATCTTAGAATGGGAGAGGATGCTCTGCGGGCCTGAGCTCCCCCTTGTCCAGATGACTGGAAGACGATGCCAAGGCCTTTAAAGCACCAAGTGTTTTTAGAAAGTTGGACGGGTGTCAGCAAGCTGCCATGGAGTTCTGTGTAATTGTGTATGCTTCCTGCGTGAGCTAATCCACCCCCCCCCTAGGAGATCACCAGCTTTTACTTCTACTGTGCTCATTAGGTAAATGCCTTTCCCTGTTTGTTAGGGCTGCTTTGGAACTTAGATAATGCCCAAGGTCGACTGCTGGAGGATGGAAGGAGTTTTGTCTTTGCTTTGATTATAATAGGCTAGGGCTTGGGAAGCGAATTAGTGTTTATGTTTAAGACCGTTTGTTCCCAGGGGTTTTGGGCGCCTGTTTCACCTGCTTTCCCGCACGCGGGAAAAGGACCCATTGGCCACGGCCTGGTTTGAATTTGGTTATTATCTTGTGCCCCAGCGGTAGTCTCCATTCTTAACAATCCTTGTGTACCTGTTTTCACCAACGCTTTAATAAATGCTACTTTGCTACAAACGTGGATTTATTTGAATGCCTGGGGAATCGGACATTGGGACAGGGTGCGGCTTTCGCCCAGCAAGGTTTCTGATTGGCCGTTGGAGATTTGATGGGTTGTGCAGATTTTTAAAAACATTGCTTTGGCAGCAATTGCCACCACAGCCCAAAAATCTTCACTGTGGGACGAAACGTAAGCTGCGGCAGCTGTTTTGTGGCTGGCTCCACCTCCTGTAGGCATGCCAGACCTCCCCAGGAGGGGGCAGGCAGGGGTCCCCACTCTTAGGCTACAATCTGACCCAGAAGTGATATAGGCAAGTCGGGGATGTCGGGGAGACACTCTGGTTTTCGTGCAAAAACTCTGCAGGAGGAGCTAATTCTACCATAGAGTTTCTGCACAAAAACCAGAGCTTCGCCCTGAGAGGCCTATGTCACTTCCAGGTCATGTTGGAAGTCATGTGGGCACGTTGCTGAGACATCAGGCGAGATTTCCTGCTCCTGGTAAACCCACTCCCATCCCCCGCCAGCTGGCAACCCAAGCCTCCTGTGGCAGCCATTTTGTGGCTGCGCTCACCACACACTGAAGTCCCTCCTCTCCCCCAACCCCTCCACCCTTAAAGTCTCCAGCTGTTTCCCAACCCCTAGATCGAGGGCCTTCCAGGCCTGCTTTAGCGGCAAGCACATTTTATTCTTCAGAGAAGTGTGGTGGGCGAGCAGCTGGCTTGCCTCAGCATCTCGGAGTTTCGTTCCAGTCCCCCAAGCGTGCCGAGAGTTAAGAGTCCTCCCAGTCATCGACAATAGCCGGCCACCCTTTTGTCAGATGGCCACAAGCGCCACAGCATCCATACACACAGTACAAAAAGTGCCTTCACGGCGATCTGAATCCGGCGGCTTTATCATTTCGCAGCCACTCAAGGCTCTTATTCCCTGGCAATCTCCCGAAGCGAAATAAGGCCGTGTCCTGCCAAGGAGCTGACAACGGCTGTACCCGAGGCGTTCCGCTCTCCCACACAAAGGCCAGACGGGAAGATCAAAAGTACGAGCCAGCCTCCATAATGAAAAACACAAAGAGGCAGATTCACAAGCCAAAAAAACCCCCCAATAAACAACCTAGTTCTTCAGCTTCCCTGGGGGGGGTGTGTGATTCTTACGAAGGGTCAGTTGCTTGGTGTAGGGTTCTCAACCACCTGGTGATCTCCCGCTATTACAGTTCATAGAATCACAGAGTTGGAAGGGACTGCCGGGGCCATCCAGTCCAACCCCCTGCACAAGGCAGGAAATTCACAAATACCTCCCCCACACACAAACACACCCAGCTGTTCCATGCCCGAAAGATGACACCGTTTTTTACAGTTCTGCAGGGCCTGCAAGACGGAGCTCTTCCACCAGACATTTGACTAAGCAGCCACTTCACGTACCAAGGCGTACCAAGTTTTATTCAGGTACAAGCTCTCCCTCCTCTGCCAGGACAGATTTGCACGTTCCCCTCACCCCCCAATAGCTAGCAATCCAAAACAGTCCAGTGGAGCCTGAGCGGTGGGTGTTGCCTTCTGACACACTTCCGGTGATGTCATGGGGCATATGCAAATAAGTTATGCTAATGAGTTATGCTAATGGTCTCTTGCCCCTCTTTTTCTACGAAATGACTCCCGGGGAGGAGAGAGACCTTGGTAAGGTATCATGCCAGGCAGTCTACCTTCCAAAGCAGCCATTTTCTCCAGGAGAAGTGGCATAAACGAGACCTTACACCTTTTGTATTTTTTCTACCAAATGATGTAAGCTAGAAAGGAAGAGGGAGTAGAAAAAATACAAAAGGTGTAAGGTCTCATCTGATGAAACCTTGAGTGATACAGTCCATTGAGCTCTGTAGGTCAGAAAGAAAAACTTGAGACCAATTTACTTTAAAGAAAACACCTTTATGATTCGTTACTCACTGGATAATTAGAGAAGAGATCCGTTTTTCTCTAACAGGGTTTCGTTATCATACCACAGTTGTTTTTCCTTACAAAGTTCAAGTCCCACCTGGAGGCTGGCAGCCCTAAAAATTAACACCTCTTTTAAACTAACTCTAAAAAAACCACCCCTTCTCCACATAAGAGCCTAACTCCTCCAAAACAACCCTCCTTGATGGATGCACCGCATTGATCTCATTCCCTGTTTTGCCTCCAGATGTTTTGCCATCAGGCACCTGCCAAGTGGTTTCGGGAAAGGGGCTTGGCCAAGTGGGACTTTGGCCCAGAAAAGCTTCTGATTGGCCACCAGAGACTTGATTGGTGTGCAGATTCTTAAAAACATTGCTTTGACTGTAGCTGCCACCACACCACAAGGACCCTCACTTGTGACTTGAAGGTAGGCTGTGGAAGCCATCTTGTAGCTGGCTCTGCCTCTGCTGGTAGTTGAATTGCCAGAGTTGGGAAATTCCTGGAAATTTGGGGGATGGAGTAGGGGGTGGACTTACTGGCAACTGGCAGGGAATGGGGGGATTTATCAGGAGCAGCAGAGAGGCCCATCCGACATGCAGTAACATGTCTATGCCACTGACCACATGACCCAGAATTGATGTCATCACTTCTGGGACACCAGGGGCGACCCTCTGGCTTTTGCCCAAATACCAGAGCGTCATCCTGGTGGCCCAAATATGACGGCATCACTTCTGGGTCATGTGGTCAGTGACACTGTTGGAATTATTTTCCAGTACTTTAGCGGAGTGCTGAAGGTTTACAATGCAGCAGAGGTCATCTGATTAGTATGTGGTGTCCCAGAACAAAGTTACATGGAGCCTCTTTATCTTTCTAAGACTATTAAGGGTTCTTTATTATAGGGAACTCCATTCCAGGCAGGAAACTGAAGAGATAGGTTCTCGAATCTATGCTAACTAGCTAGATGGATAGAGATACAGGAGGCATGTTCTACTCTCAATGTGCCAAGATGGAGAAGTCTGGCATTGCGTGTGTGGAGAGATTGTGACCGGAAGGAAGGAAGGCAGTTTCCCCTAAAAGTAGCCATCTACACATCAGAAGGATTGCGTCAGAGAGAGAATGAAAGGATGTCTAGTGTCCTAGCCTATCTATCTCTCTGACTCTCTTGTAGTCTTCCTCTATAGTCTGAGGCTAAGAGATAGCGCAAAGTCCTTCACTTCCAACAGACACATCACTGCACATTAGATGGATCTCTCACTTTTTGGGGGTAACTTCTGTATAGAAATTTTGCTTTCTGCTTTCTATAATCCATGTCTTTCTGATAACATGCTGTGTCTTAGTTCCTGTCCAAGCCAAATGGCTGACCATTTGGCCAGGGAAACTTTATAACCATGCCAAATAACCACACATTCTTTCACACCTCTAAGGGAAGAGGCAGACCTGATGGCTCCTGCCTCTACCCCACATGCCAGAAGTCATGTAGGCAATGAAGTAGCTGGAGTTTGGGGTCACATGACTGCAGGAGGGGCCTCCAAACTTCTAGCCATTCCTGTGTTGCAGCTATGGCAACCAACAATGGACACACCCCATTCCCACTCGCAATTGGCTACTGGCCAGGGCTAATTTTTGACTGGGATTGGACTATAACTGTTCACTCCCTATGGGAGAGAGTCTCCTGCTCTGTTCTGCTCACTATGCTTGTTTTATTGCACCTGGGAAATGCTGTCCTTTGAGGGACAAAGAACTGCTCTGTGATTTAAAGCACGTGGAGTGCAAAGATGGGATTGCTCCTCAAAATCCCTTGGACTGTTTGGATGTTCCTGAACTTGGTAAATATGAACCATTACTGTGTAGTTAAGACAAACAGCCCTAGCCTTTCTTGTTTTGAAATCTTTTATAGACTAATTGCAATGCTCTGTAATGAATAAAAATTATTCTGATTGTTAAATGGTCTCTGATGTCGTACCTGAGTTCCAAGCCTAAATCTTGTAGCCTTCTGCTCACCATTTAAGCTCCCTTTGTAAGAGTAAAAGTGTGCACCTCTGAGTAGAGTTGCTAATGTGTTAAGCCCTAGATGCCAGCTAAGAGTCTGAACCTTTGCTCTTAGGCTAAGTGGGGACCCCAGTTAAAAGAGGTTCTGGTGGCATATTGTTCTGAACCCAGAGAGGGTATAGACCATCTCGTGGTTTGTTATTTAATGTACTGAATAAATATAGGATTCCCTCTCATCCCTGGACAAGCCTGAGTGAGCTCAATCCTGTACAACGTCCCCCCCCACCAGCGAGCTGATTGGTGGTTGGGCGGTGAGGCCTGGCAATGAGGAAGGAACCCCCCACCTTCACCGGGGGGGGGATGGAAACCCTACGGTGGAGCCTTTGGAGGGCAGGGTTTGGGGAGGGGAGGGACTTCAGCAGGGTATAATGCCATAGAGTCCACCTTCCAAAGCAGCCATTTCCTCCAGGGGTACTATTATGAATTGAGATCGAGGCAGCTCTTAAACAAGTGATTCATGTTTATTCAGCTCATAACAACACAAGACAAAAATGCATGTAACCAGGCTGGCTTATATACGATTTGGACCGGGGTAAACCACACCCAACAAACAGATAACAACCAATAGAAATACAGGGCTTGGAACCTATGGGAGGGGTTCCCGCCGGAAACATATGCTTCTCTGATTGGCCAGTTCTTTAATTCAAACACTGCTTTGTTTTACTAGAACTTATGCTTAAGCTTCCAGCCAACCTAGCAGTTCGAAAGCAAGAAATTGCAAGTGGATAAATAGGTACCACTTCGGTGGGAAGGTAACAGCGTTCCGTGCGCCTTGGTGTTTAGTCATGCCAGCCACATGACCACGGAAATGTCTTCGGACAGCGCTGGCTCTTCGGCTTGGAAATGGAGATGAGCACCGCAACCCTAGAGTCGGACTCGACTGGCGTTCGAGCAAGGGAACCTTTACCTTTACTTTTTTATGCTTAAGCTAAACACTGCTTTATTAAGAACATAAGAACATAAGAGATGCCAATGTTGGATCAGGCCAAAGGCCCATCCAGTCCAATATTCTGTATCACACAGTGGCCAGAAATACCAGGTGCCATCAGGAGGTCCACCAGTGGGGCCAGGACATTAGAAGCCCTGTTATGTTAAGACATAACAGGTACTGATCTCTATAGCTGGGAGATTTCCAGCCACTACCTGGGGATTGGTAACGCTTTGTGGCAGCCATATTGGGGCTGAGTCAGAATTCCAAAGGTGCCTTAGATGTTTGGAAGTTGGGCTCAGTGGCCCAACTGGATGGGTGTGGCCAATGCAGGGCAATTTGGGACCTCAATTCACACCATCTCCCCCCGTCACCTTGCACACAGCTTAAGTTGGCAGGCATGTTGTGGCAGTGAATTTCACATGTTAATTATGGATTGTGTACAACGTAGTTCCTTTTGCCATCCCTGATCTTCCCACCACTCAACATAATTATTTGCCCTTGAGTCCCAGTAGCATGTTGTGTGTGTGTGTGTGAGAGAGAGAGATATTTCAGACTAATCCCATTTATAATTTTTAATATGCAGCCCTCACTCCTGCCCTGGTCATCCAGAGACCCACAAAATCTTCCTGGTTTTGAGAGCTTTAATTGTTTCCCGATTTTTGGATAGAAGAAGAAGAAGAAGAAGAAGAAGAAGAAGAAGAAGAAGAAGAAGAAGAAGAAGAAGAAGAAGAAGAGGAGGAGGAGGAGGAGGAGGAGGAGGAGGAGGAGATTGGATTTATACCCCGCCCTTCACTTGGAGTCTCAGAGCGGCTTACAAACTCCTTTCCCTTCCCCTCCCCACAACAGACACCCCCTGTGAGGTAGGCGGGGCTGAGAGAACTCTGACAGCAACTGCTCTTTCAGGAACAGCTGTGCCAGAGCTTGTGACTGACCCAAGGTCACATCAGCAGGTGCAAGTGGAGGAGTGGGGAATCAAACCTGGTTCTCCCAGATTAGAGACCGCACACTTAACCACTACACCAAACTGGCTGAATATTTCCCTGTGTTTCTACTGCTAGAGTTTTAAACAAAAAACCTGTTTTTCTATGGCAAAGTGCTTTGGAAAAAGGAAAAGTAGTATATAAATATGCAATCTGAAAAGTACTGGAAGCGGAGGCTCAGCATAGTGAATCAGCTCAAGGTTTATTGATTACATCAGGAACTCGAAGATAGCTTTGGCTGGCCACAGGCCGGCTTATATGCGTAAACACACCACACCCAAACCACGCCCAGCACACACCCCAAGCTCAGTGATAGGTTCTATTTACATGCAACAGACCTGGTTGGTCTACTTTCGGATCCGGACGAACTCATTGGCTATTGTTCGTATGGGTGAAGGTCCGGGTCTGTTTTAGACCGCATGGCCAGGCCCACATGGCCGCAGCCATCTTTATGGCTTTATTCACCTCATCCCCCATGTTGCCAGTCCGCCATGTGTTCAGTTCAAATCCTTGAATGTTCCAAGTCTTCTGAGCTGGTACACTCCTTTTCAACATGAGACGATGTTGAGCGGTCAGGAGAGAGAGATTGGAAGAGATCTGTTTTCATTAGCTGTAGTGTTTCCCCTTCCTCCTCCTTATTGTAAAACAATTATATATTTTTACAGTGCCTCAAGGAAATAGCAGAGATGTGAAGGCATAGCTTCAAAAAACACCCCCCCACACACACACACAGTGAAGGTACGCAGGGCTGGCGTCTCTCCATGGTCCACCAAAAAGAGCCAAGCTGTTTATCCACAGAGGATAAATCCCTTTTCCATGCTGGTGACTTTGAGAAGCCGTTGGAAACTAGAAACCTCGCTCAGTCATGTATGGAATTAGCACTTGTTCTTGTTACGTTCACAAGGTAGGTTCACTGTTAAGGTTTAAAGAACAGCATATCCCTGCGAAAGCACGGTTTGACACACTGACAGGAACACTCAAGCTGCATTCCAACACTCGCTATGGACAAGGAGTGAGTCACATACAACTCCTGCCAGGACGACTCCTGCATCTATGATGTGATATTTTTTTCCCCTTGCAGAATTTGGCATGAGCTTTATGCATCTGAAGCTCTGTTCTCATCCCTCTACGATTCCTGGGGCTCCTGGGCCAGGAGCCACAGATCTTCCTAAGAGTACGGTGGAACATCATGCAACAATTCTGTTGATAGCCTCCAAGAGCCCACTGTGGCAGGAGAGCCAGTTTGGTGAAGTGGTTAGGAGCGTGGACTCTAATCTGGGAGAACCAGGTTTGATTCACCACTCCTCCACAATTAGCTGCTGGTGTCACCTTGGGTCAGTCACAAGTTCTTTCAGAGCTGTTCTCTAAAGAGCAGTCCTCGAAAGAGCTCTCTCAGCCCCAACTACCTCACAGGGTGTCTGTTGGGAGGAGGGGAAGGGAAGGGGATTGTAAGCCACTCTGTGGGTAGTGAAGGGCGGGGTGTAAATCCAATCTCCCCCTCCTCCTTGAGAGCCAGTTTGGTGTAGTGGTTAAGTGTGCGGACTCTAATCTGGGAGAACTGGGTTTGATTCCCCATTCCTCCACTTGCAGCTGCTGGATGACCTTGGGCAAGCCATAGTTCTGTCAGAGCTGTCCTTGAAAGAGCAGTTTCTGTCAAGAGCTCTCTCGGCCCCACCTACCTCACAGGGTGTCTGTTTTGGGGAGGGGAAGGGAAAGGAATTTGTAATCCACTCTGAGACTCCGAGTGAAGGGCAGGGTATAATTCCAATCTCCTCCTCCTCCTGGCTCCAGCACTGTCTCTGTTTGACTCTCAGAATCCGCCAAGGCATTCTGAAATCCAACTGAATCCCGTCATCTCTCATGCTGGACCATCCTAACTAGTCTACTGTGAATTAACTATGTCTGCAGCAAAACATCAATTCACAGATGACACCCAGCTCTGTATTTCTTTAACCAAACCTCTGGAAGCAGCCATCTCTGCTCTTCGCCAGTGCTTCGGGGTCAAGTGGCCGGGTGACCGAGGGACAACTAGTTGATGTTTAATCTGGACAAAGGGGAGCATTTGGAGTAAGGCTGATTGATGCCCTTGAGGGGCTTGTTCTTCCTTCAGGTCAGTATATGAACCTGTCCTTTGTTGACTCCATTGTGATCATTGTGGTGGTGGGAAGTGCAGTCACGTCAAGCTGACTTACAGTGACCCCGTAGGGTTTTCAAGGCAAGAGACTAACAGGGGTGGTTGGCCATGGCCTGCCTCTGCACAGCCACCCTGGACTTCCTCGGAGGTCTCCCATCCAAGTACTAGTCAGAGCTAACCCTGCTTAAGCTTCTGAGATCTGGTGAGATTGGCCCAGCCTGGGCCATCCAGGTCAGGGCAGAGGCGAAGAGACGTGGAGAAATTTCAGACAGATGATATAATCCGGAAGAGGAACGGTTCCCAAACGGTTTCTGGTCTTTCATTTCAGACAGAACCATTTTAGAACTGGTTCCCTACCGGAATATATTTGTAATTTCAGACCCAAATGCTTCTGTCCCGTTGAGGAAACGGGGCTGAAGCGTTTTACCTGTCAACTGTTTCCAAGTAGTCTTCAGTTTCCTCTCCCAGTTCCGATGCGCTTTCCCCCGCCATTTTTCACCCGCGCGGGCGATCTCCGGCTTTTTTAAAAAAATGTTTGTGTTATAGCGCTATATAAATGTTTGTGTTATAGCGCTATAGCGCTATAACGGAACAGCAGTATATCAACCCCATTGGAATGCCTAGAGTGTTTTGTTATAGTGCTATAGCGCTATAAAGCGAACATTAAAAAAAAAAGCCGGAGATCACCCATGCGGGCGAAAAATGGCGGGGGAAAAGCAGTGCAGTCTGAAATGGCAAACCAGATCCAGCTCTTTATGGCAGGCCTATACCGGTTTACTCCATGACAGATCAAAAACAGCTTCAAAACAGGTTAAAAAGGGTAATGTGAAATTCCTCATGGTCTGCCATCTCCTGCCACTGTGTAGCGACCATGGACTCTCTTGGTGGTCTCCCATCCAAGTCCTGACCGGGGCCGGCCCTGAGAAGCTAACTGAGATCTGATGAGACTGGCTCAGCCTGGGCCATCCAGGTCAGGACAGAGACAAACAACGGTGGCTTACCATTGCCTGCCTCTGGTCCCGGTCACACGAGCGGTATGATCCACTGCCGAAGGGAGGCAAATTAGAGCCGGAGCAAAAAGAACCGTGGGAGCGTGATCTGACATGCCCCCGCGGCTCCATGCTCCAGCAGCCAATCACATGTTGTGCAGCAAACCGGCAGTAGCGCGGTTGTGCACGTGCGTGGGACGGGGAACAGCGCTGGCTGCGACGGGCTACTGCCGCTTCCCCGACCAGACGCCTGGAGTTGCCATGCATCATCCGGAAGGTAGTGCTCAAAAGGTAGTACCTTTTAAATGCGCATTTGGGGCCGAAGGGCCAGATTGGGGACGGGTGCGTGACGCTTCCCAGATGTTGCAGTGTGATTGCGCCCACTTGATGTGCCCCCGATCCGTCCCTCTTGCGGGGCAAATCCTTCCGTGTGACCGGGGCCTCTGTGTAGCAACCCTGAACTTCTGTGGTGGTCTCACATTGGATGGTTAGTACTCCAACCAGGGCTGGCACGGCTTAGTTTCCAAGATCTGATGAGATCAGGCTACCCTGGGCAATCTAGGTCAGATTATTATTGTAGCCGTTCTTTAACTTCTAACATCTTCTCAATTGCGTTTGGTGCAGAATGACACCCAGCTCTGCTGATCTGACCATACTCATCCCTGCTGCTATAACCCCCACATTAGGTCATTCTAATGCGCTCTTTGTATGGCCATCCTTGGAGACAACTTGGAGACAGCAGCGCACCCTTTGCCACCAGTTTCCACCCGCCAGTCAAGTTTCCACCCGCCAGTCAGCTATGCGTTGGCGGGCAACAGCAGCAATTGGCTGGAGGTGTCTCATCACAGGCAGGTGAATGGGAGCTCTGATTAACTCAGAAGTTTGTTTTCAGCTCCAGGGTTGAGTGCTGGAAGAAAAAGCACCTGTGAGCATGCACAAAGTGTGTTAGCTTGTAACAAAACAACTCCTCCACGTCTGATTTTCTCCCCATGCCTTTTGCCAACTTCCATCCAATTAAAAGCCAAAAATACAGGTTTTTTGTACTTTTAAAAATAACTTACAAGTACCAGTGGAGGAAGACAATTTCATTTTTTAACTATCCATCTAGATACTTTGTCAATTAAGTGAGCTTTGTGTTGTAGTTTGAAAAATCCCCTTTCCCCTTCTTCAAAATCCTCCGTTTCCTATCCCTGGAAGCTTCCACTGTAGACCCTGGCTGGCTTCCTCAGTCGGAGAGGGTCTGCCGTTGAAAATGGCCAATAATAAATGCATCTCATTTGCATTTAACATTGAAGCTTCTTGAAGGAAAGTTCGGGGGGCAGGAAATCAGCAAATTCACTTATAACAATTCATTCTCTGCTAGTTTCTTTTGCATGCCTCAGTAACTATGTGATTAACAGCTAGGAGGGGAATTGAAAATGGGGTTTGTGTCACTGTAACCCTGAAGGTTTCAAATTAGAGTGATATAAATGCTGCATGGGAAAGCCAGCCAGTGGTGGAACTCTTGACTTCAGCATTAAAAGAAAAGGGGGTCCTCCAACTGGTAGGCCAGATAGCCAGCTCTCGAGGAAGACAAAAGCAACAGGGGGTCATTGTAGTGCCTCAAGTTCATGTTGGCAGAGTGTAGATAGAGAACAAACTTTGTAAGAGGAGAGCGAAAGAGCTAGTTGAGAGCAGGAAGTCAGTAACAAAGAGATCTCAGTAGGAGCAGGGGAAACCTCAATTGAGCCAATCAGAAGACAGGAAGGAGACTATTTGAAAACGGAAGTCCGTAATCTCACTATGGTAACTAGATGTCCCCTCTGCTGCTCCCTGCAGGATATTCTTGCCATCTTCATCTATGCACAACAGACCTTGCATATTCCAACACCACTTCTCAAGGTCTAGTGTGCAAAGTCCACAAGATTAATTCTCGTGTGTAGTCCCTCAAATTTCTCACGTGGAAGCAGCTAGGTAAGTGCATCTGCGATCATATTTTCTTTAAGGCAATACTCCAATTCAACAAGCCCCTCCTTCTGCATCATATTTGGTTGTGAAGACCCATTTGGATCCTACTGCCCTCTTTCCAGGAGGTAGTGCAGTGAGTATCCATGTAGTTTTTGATTAGGGATTTCGATCTCCTCTTCTGCAGCCTTTCTCCCTCTTTCTGCTTGACTGGCAGGCATTCTTTTTATGTCTTCCCATGTGGGAGGTTTGGTTACAGCCTCTGTCTTTGTCAGGTAGGAGGGTCTTCTCAGTGGTACTCCCTTGTTTGTTCTAGTTGACTGTCTGACATCTGGCTCTGCAGCCCCTCCCGTTTTCTTGTGGCTCGGCAGGTGTGTGATCTCTATAGTCCATGGTGCTCAGTTGCACTCTTTCTGGTTGCTGTGCTCTGTTTTCTTCTGTTGGTATTTGTAGATTTTTCTTTCCCATCAATGTAGACTATGTTGCAGATTTTTACAGTTTCTTTTCTTGGGTTAAGGGTTCTGTACCCTTTACACTCACTGGAGAAGACCCTGATGCTGGGAAAGACTGAAGGTCAAAGACGGGGATGGCAAAGGATGAGATGGTTAGACAGTGTCATCGATGCAACGAACATGAAATTGAGCAAACGTCAGAGGATGGCGGAAGACAGGAAGGCCTGGCATGATCTGGTCCATGGGGTCGCGAAGAGTCGGACTCGACGGTGCGACTGAACAACAAGAACCCTTTACATCTCAGTGTGTATCCTACAAAAAAAATACCTTGTTCGGTTCTCAGATCCATCTTGGTCTGTTTCTCTTTGGGGATATAGGTGAAAGCTCTTGACCCAAATACTTTCAGATGGCTCATACTGGGACTTCTGCCCATACCACAGTTCACATGGTGTGCTTCTGGCACCTTTTGTAAGCAGTCTATTCTGTAGATAGGTAGCAGTGTTGATTGCTTCTCCCCAGTATTTCTTAGGTAGCTCTGCTTCATGCAGCATGCATCCGCACATCTCCGTCAGGGAGTGATTCTTCCTTTCTGCTATGCCATTCTGTTTTGGAATATATGGGACTGTGAGCTGATACTCTGTTCCTTGTTCAGTTAGATCGTTCTTCATGTCATGTCCCACATATTCTCCTCCATTGTCAGTGTGAATTTCCAGTGGCTTTCTCTTCAATCTGTTGCTGACCATTGCAACGTATGCCTTAAATTTCTCCAATACTAGACTTCTCTCTGATCAAGTAGGTTACTGTATACTTTGAAAAATCATCAATAAAAACTAGTATACATCTGTTCCCACTAGGGGTCTCCATCTTCATTGGACCACAAACATCACTATGCATCAGCTCCAGAGGGCACTGTGTCTGGCTTGTCTCATGGCTCTTACTGACACTAGGTCTGGTTCGTGTAGCTTGAATGCAATGCATACAGTTTCTTTCAACAGTGCACTTGTTTATACCCTTAGTCAAGTTCTGGCTTTCAAGGTTGGTAACAGCACAATTATCTCTGTGTCCTAAACATCTATGCCGTACCCAGGAACGTTTTTCTCCGATTGATATGACCATTCCTATTTCTGCAAGTACTCTTATAGAAATCGGGTTGTTTGCTAATAGTGACACATACAGGCAATTTTGAATGACGACCTCTCTGATTTGTGCATCTGGGAGCTTGCCTTTTACTGTTCCTGAGCCAACTCCTTCTGCAAGCACAGATCTGCTGTCTGTCGCCTATAATGTCTCTCTCCTTTCTTCATTTAGTGACTGCTTGGAATTCTCCATGTTTCTTTCTTTTGGAAAGGCACCCTTTTGCAGTTTATTTTAATATGACCTGGTTTTCCACATAAATTACAAATTATGTTTCTCTTGCTGTTTACATTTAGAGCTACTTGATCAACATTTGGTTCAGCTTTCTTCTTGGATTCCTCAAATTGTCAATGTTTGTATGTCTGCTCAAGTTGGTTTATTATGTCTGTGAGAACAATTTCCCTTTTTCCTCAGTTTGAGACACAGCATTTTCATAAGACTTTGGCCCCGGTCACACGGGAGGATTTGCCCCGCGAAACGGACGGGTTGAGGGCTCATCAAACAGGTGTGATCATACCGCAACACCTGGGAAGCGTC
Source organism: Gekko japonicus (assembly GCF_001447785.1). Lineage (NCBI taxonomy): Eukaryota > Metazoa > Chordata > Lepidosauria > Squamata > Gekkonidae > Gekko > Gekko japonicus. Next base: position 86,067 of record NW_015173210.1, on the reverse strand, counting down.
ACACACCCATCCCCAATCCGTCCCTTCGGCCTGAAAATGCACATTGAAAAGGTACAGGCAACAGAGCACTACCTTCCAGATGACGTGCGGCAACTCCAGGTGTTTGATCGGGGAAGTGCTAGTAGCCTGTCGCAGCCAGCGCCGTTCCCCATCCCACGCATGCGCACAAATGCGCAACGTCTGTTTTGCCATGCTATGGGTTTTTTTGAATATTTTATTTTGATTTTTTACATAAATAATAGTACAAAAACACTTATATTACAATATTATTTGGAGCATCCTATCCATATCTTTCTAACCACCTGTCTAGCTTCTGCCATCTTTTCTTAAACACACTGTCAAATTTTCCCACAAGTAACGTGTTAATTTTGTCCATTTCTTTTATATCCATAATTTTTAAAATTAATTCTTCTCTATCGGGCAATTTTTCAGATTTCCAACATCTTGCTATAGCTATTCTCGTGGTTGTGAGGATGTAGAGTGTCAAACGTGCATAATTTTGCTTTATACTTTCAGGGAGCATGTCTAATAAGTATACTTCTGGGTTCAGTGGTAAATTTATTTCTACTATTTCCAGAATGAGTTTTATTTTTTCCAAAATTTTGCCACTTTTTCACATCTCCACCAAATATGATAGTAGGAGCCAACGTTTCTTTCACATCTATGTTTTTCCATGCTATGTTTGATCACCTGCCGAAGTACAGAGCCACAGGGGCGTGTCAGACCGCGCTACCGCAGTTCTTTTTGCACCGGCTCTAATTTGCCTCCCTTCAGTGGCACAGTATCCCACTCGTGTGACCGGGACCTTTGGCAGGCTAATTAACAGCAACACAACCAAGTCCTGGTCTGCAATCTCTTTTCTAGCCCTTCTTAACTGTTGCATTAGATTAAGCATTTTTTTTAAAAAAAAAGATTAAGCATTTAATAGAAGTGGTCACACAAATTACCCCCTTCTGACATCTTAATGCTAAACAGATCTGGCTTTTCAGAGACAAATTTACATAAAGCCTCTCCAATATAGCCTTAGAAGTTTGCATTTGAATCATTCTTGTAACGTGTCTGTCAGTCAAACCTTTTATCCTGGCTCCTCTCACCTTCTCATTGGCAGTATCCCAGGCTTTTTGCTTTTCTGGATCATCATCTCTCAGTTTGAAATTTTTAACGGCGTGCCACGGTCCTGTCTCAAGCAGGTGACTCTTCATTCTCTCCTTCCATATCAAGTAGTTGCCTTCTGTAAGCCTATCTAGTAGATAAGTGTGCTGAACGATGCAGGAAGTTACCATCTTTGTTCTTTCTTCTTTTGCCTACTGATTTATCTTTTTTCTTTCACAGCTGAAGTGCTTGTGCTGGGCCCAGAACCCTATTGGCAGAGTGTAGATATGCAGTAAAGTGAAGCACAAGCTGTTTAAAGGATAAAGTCAGTTTATTGAGAAGAGAACAAACTTTGTAAGAAAGAGGAGAGAAAATGAGAAGTCTGTCTAACAAGCTAGCAGGGAGTCAGTAATGAAGAGATCTCAGTAGGACCAGAAAAAAATCCCAACTGAGCCAATCAGGAGAAAGGAAGGAGATTATTTGAAAATAGTAGGAAGTCCCTAATCTCATTATACTAATGAGATGTCCCCTTTGCTGCCTCCTGCAGGCTGTGCTTGTCATTTTCTTTATCTATGCACGATAGACCTTGCATATTCCAACAGTTCATACTTGTCTCACTGAGACTGGTATGTAGTGTTTTATGGATTCAGCCTTCTGGTGGTTGGAAAATCTTGTTTATGGTTGTTTGTTGATCTGTGCTTGTATGTTGTGTATTATTTTTTGTTGAATTGATCCAGAGGCTCATGTAACCTAAGTCAGGGGTCCCCAACAGTGTGGCCGCTGATACCTTCCCAGGTGCCTGCCAAGTGGTTTTAGAAAGTGGGCAGAGCCTGGTGGGGCTTTTGGCCAGCAAGTCTTCTGTTTGGCTCTTGGAGATTTGGTTGGCTTTGCAGATTCTTTTAAAATGTTGCTTTGGTGGCAGCTGCTACCACAGCACAAGGATCTTCACTGTGTGCTTGAAGGTAAGCTGTGGGAGCCATTTTCTGGCTGGCTCTGCCTCCCATGGTAGCCATTTTGTGGCAGCCATTTTGAGCTCTGCCCACCACCCTGTGTCAGAATTCCAAAGATGCCCACGGGCTCAAAAAGTTTGGGGAGCCCTGCTGGAAGTCAATTCATGTCCCCTTTGGAAGGGAAAGTCACAGTAAAATTATCTGAACAGATGGATAGATTAATGGATGGATGGATGTTATATTAGGTATTGATCAAGGTTGCCTGGGTGATGATGTTTCTTTGTGACTGAGGTTCAAACAATGCACCATTGATTACAAATTATTATGAATTAACACCATTTTAATGCACCATTAGCGTAGTCATGTTCGAACAGGCATTTCGACTGGGTGCTACAGGCCGTGGCTGGTTGGCTTAGACTGAGCTGGCTGAGGTCCTGTGCCTGAGTCAGGGTGGTTCGGGGATAGGGGTCCCACTCCCGACCTTCGACAGGGCACCACTGGTGCCAGCACTGGAGGTGAGGAGTCTGGGAGTGCTCCTGGATCCCTCCCTAACAATAGAGGCCCAGGTGGCAGCCACTGCTAAGTCAGCTGTAGTGTATCCAGCCCAACAGGGCCGGGCATGTCCGGACTTGTCCGGGGAGCAAAACCTCAAGCTTCACGCCTAAGGACAATGGGCCAGAAGGATCCTAGCCAGGCCCAATCAGAGGGCTAGGTCCCAGACCGTGAGGCCAATAGGCCTCCTGGTTACTGTAAATAGCCTATCGGGAAGCGGTGTGTGTGTTATGGTGGTGGGTTCTGAGGGAATATAAGCCGGCCTGCGAGCCGGCCAGAGTGTCTTCTTCCTGACTAATAAAAGTATGCTTAGCTGAAATCACTCTCCGTCTGCATACTTTTCATCAGCCTTTTACCATCTTTGGCTCATCAGGCAGTTGGTTCCCTTCCTCGACCGCGACGACCTGGCTACAGTAATCCACGTGATGGTCACCTTGAGATTGGACTACTGTAACACTCTCTACATGGGGCTGCCCTTGTCACAAATCCGGAAGCTGCAGCTAGTGCAGAATGCCACGGCCAGGCTTTTGATGGGTCTCCCTAGATGGGAACACATCTGGCCTGCACTGAAGGCACTGCACTGGCTGCCAATAGCATACTGGATTTGCTTCAAGGTGCTGGTACTCACCTTTAAGACTCTATATGGCCAGGGTCTGACTTACCTGAGGGACCGCCTTTCCCCATATATACCCCAGAGAGCACTACGGTCGGGGTCACAACATCGGTTAATTACTCCAGGCCCCAAGGATGCCAGGCTCCCTGCGACCAGGGCTAGGGCCTTTTCAGTGGTGGCTCCTCACTGGTGGAATGAGCTCCCAGAGGAGATCAAGGCCCTGCAGGACCTTATACAGTTCCACAGGGCCTGTAAGATGGAGCTCTTCCACCAGGCCTTCAACTAGGAGCCGCCCACCACTCCCACCAACTATTATTACATCAATATTTGTGGTCAGTGGACTGGCCCTGTATGGAGATCAGACCAAAATGCCGTGGAAGACCAGAAGACCACTAAGTCGGGATTCAGTATGTCATCTTTAGTACGCTACCTAAATTTACTGATGGATAATTGTTGCGAGCATTTTAAATGTTACTGTATGATTATTTTAATTGTTTTAAATGTTTTATTTAACCGGCCATACTGTGCCGCTAATGTGAGCCACCCTGAGCCCGTCCACGGGGAGGGCGGGATATAAATATAATTAATAAATAAATAAAGCAAATATGTGAAACATGCCAAGAAGGTTTTATGTAAGAGGTATGCAAAACATAAGAGCTACCATCACTCTCTTTTGTGGAGGGGGCACATGGTAGGTATGCACTCTGTAGACTAGTGTGTGTGTGTGTGTTGTCCATCTCTTCTCATAGGGAGGTGAGCCACCCACCACATCCTGGTGAAGGGAAAGCAACTATATTTGTGAGTGAACACCCCCCTCCCCCATTCGTACCTCTGCCTCAACCCGCCAAATGTTCACGAACCCTTTTTCCTTGGCACCATCAAAGGCTGGACATAGGTCAAAGTAGAAACAAACTGCAGAGCTCCATTGCAGCGTCCCACAGAGGCTAGGGAAGCATTGTCAAATGACCACAACATCTCCCCCAAATGTCAAATCTGGAAGGGTGGATGTCATGGGCGATGCTACAGAGAGGGGCGAGGCGTGGGAACTCAAATGTATCAATAACCAGGTGGTACCACTCTCTCAACCACTCATTCGTTACCAGTTTCTGAGTACCCAAGCTTAGGTGCTAACTTTTTATCTCTCTCCCAAGATACTAGAATGCGAGGGCATCCCGTGAAGCTCATAGGCAGAGGATTCAGGACGGAGAAAAGGAAATACTTATTTACACGTTATTCAAATGTGGAATTTGCTGCCAGAGGATATAGTTGTTGGAAATGTATGTGTTTACAAGGTCTGACAATTCAGTCATTATAGGGTTAACTTGTTTGCCTTGTATTGCTGTTGTTTAGACTGACCTGGGATACCTGGCACTGAGCCAATGGGGAATTAGCCCAGGAAAAGTAGCTTTACTGTGATACGGATTGGTCATTTGTTTCAGGTGACTTCCTTTCTAGGGGTCAAGAAGAAGGAGAGATTCTCCATTATCTGTGTGCTAGTGTTGACTATAGGCAGCTTAGAAAATGTAGCTGTTAGTGTTATGTTAATTTGTAGTAATCTCGTATACCTTTTACCCTTAGAAATAAAGGTTTTTAAAAGCAAAGAAATCTCTTCTTTCTAATAGAGCAAGATCCATTAATAGTCTGAGTATTAAACACTTTTGACTATTTTACAACAATAGTGATGGCCACAGGCACAGACAGCTTTAAAAGGGGATTGGACAGATTCATGGTAGAGAGGTCCATCACCCATGGTGACTAAAGGCAGTCAACCTCTTAATCCCAGTGCCAGGAGGCAACCTCAGAGGAAAGCCCAGGTCTCCATGCCATGTTGTGAAACCCTCAATTGGAACTGGCTGGCACCTGCGTGAGGCGGGATGCTGGGCTAGAGGGACCCTCACTGGTCTGATCCAGCAGGGCTCTTCTGATGGTGTTATCATTACAATATGGGCCCCGTGTCTATCTTGTTTGTTTGCAGGCAGTCCTCCAACAAGCGTGGAGGCGAAGATATCCCCTACGCCCCATGCTGTGCAGAAGAGCAGCTGCAGTGGGTATCCAGCTTCTTCTTCTGCTTCCCCCCATGTCCTGGGGACATATGGCATTTTCTGTAGGGGCAGAGGCAGCGTGGCACCTTCCTGGCAGCCAGGTTAGGCTTTGTGTGTGTGTGTGTCACGAATGAAATGATGTCATCAAAGTGGTCTCACTACTGTCACTTGTGATGCTTTCCATATATGGTCACCGTGGGATGTCATCAGGAGTGACGTCATGGCCAGCCACTGGCAACTGGCAGCAGTGTACTGTACTGTGGTCTTTCCCTCTGGAGGCAAGGGCACAATGGCTCAGCACAGTGGTTAAGAGTGTGAGCTGCAAGCCCAATGCAGGTAGGTCTCCACATTTCAAATCTCACCGCTGCAACCAGCTCATCAGTTGGCTCCAGGCAACGTGTTCTCTCAGCTTCGCTCAGGCACCTGCACCATCCTACCTTTCTGGGCTGTTGGGGGGGATCACTGAGACAAAGATTTCAATGCTTTGAACTCTAGTAGTGCACTATGAAAAGGCAGGATCACCAGTGGACTTAATAACTGAATTTGTGACTCCATAACTGAATTATACAAAAGACTTCACAAGTCTTTGGGTGGAAGAGACCTAGGGATCTGGCATACGGTCTATAGTCTGGCTGGAAGAAGAAGAAGAAGAAGAAGAATTTAATGCCAGTAGCTCACCAAGTAGAATTTTTGCTCACAAGACTCCACAGCTTAGAGGGAACAACTACTGATCTAACCCTGCAATGCTCAGATGTAGAGGCGTATTTAGGAGTGCTCAGAACTGCTCCCTTGGTTCACCGGAGTTGTCTGTGAGGCCAAAGAGCCAAGCCTAGTGCCCAAGAACGCACCTTAGAACATGACCTCAAATCCTCTGGCATATAAACGAGTTCCATGTTAGATACTCAAGGGCAGCTCAGTAGACAACCAGTGTTCCCTCTAAGCTGAATTGGTGTGAGCTAGCTCAAATTTTATTTAGCTTCCGGCTCACATATTTTTGTCTTCACTCAGGAAAGATGACTCCTGCAGGGGTGGCCAAACTTGCTTTAACGTAACAGCCACACAGAATAAACGTCAGATGTTTGAAGAAGAAGAAGAAGAAGAGATTGGATTTATACACCGCCCTTCACTACCCAAAGGTGTCTCAGAGCTGACAAACTCCTGTCCCTTCCCCTCCCCACAACAGACGCCCTGCGAGGTGGGTGGGGCTGAGAGAACTCTGACACAAACTGCTCTTTTTCAAGGACAGCTGTGCCAGAGCTTGTGACTGACCCAAGGTCACACCAGCAGGTGCAAGTGGAGGAGTGGGGAATCAAACCCGGTTCTCCCAGATTAGAGTCCGTGCACTTAACCACTATACCAAACTGGCTTTGAGAGCTGCAAGACATGAAAAAAATAGCGCACGCACATTTTTATTGAAAAGTTATGCAAATTTGCTTTTTATGAACATTAAATTTGACCGCGCGGAAGAGCCACGTGGGGCTTCCGAGCTGCAGTTGGGCCAGCCCCCTCTGGAGCAAACTAATTTATGCAGTAGCCAAATGGCTTGCTCACGGATTTAAAGAATTTCTCTGACAGAATGTTCCTGGGGCCAGGTGCTTGTATAATGCCTTATACAAGGGTTGTTGTGCGGATAAAAGGGAGAAGAGGAGAATGATGTTTTGGATCTTCACCCAAGGTGAGATATGAAGTAATAAAGGTACAGGTTTTCCTTGCTTGAAAGCCAGTCGAATCTGAATCTAGGGGGTGGTGCTCATCTCCATTTCCTAGCCGAAGAGCCAGCACCACAAAGTAGAGTTTTTGCTCACCAGACTCCACAGCTTAGAAGGAGTATTGTATACAACTATGTGTGAAAAACCTTCCCCACTTTTCCAATGGAAGTTCATTGAATGACCCTGGACCTAGCACAAACTCTCAGAATAATCAGCCTCACAGGGTTGTTGCTGTGAGGATAAAACAGGAGGGGAGACCAATGTTGCAAGCCCCTTTCCCATCTTACCATAGAATTTCTGGCAATTGCCTCAGCTACCCTTGTCACTCCTGGGTAGCTCTAGGAATTGCCAGGATTTCTATGGTTAGGACTTCCTGTTTGGTGTAGTGGTTACGTGCACGGACTCTAATCTGGGAGAACCGGGTTTGATTCCCCACTCCTCCACTTGCACCTGGCTGGATGACCTTGGGCAAGCCGTAGTTCTGATAAGAGCTGTCCTTGAAAAAGAGCAGTTATAAGGTTTTTGCAGTGTATATTTATTTATTGCTAGATCCACCTGGAGGTTGGCAACCCCCCTTTGCAGGCCTGGCCCGCATTCAAAGCCATCGCTAACCCTTGTATGTAACAAATGTCATATCTTTTCCACACAATGGTTTCTTACACAATCTACTTTCAGTCCCATTTAGGAAATTATATCTATATCCCAATGCTTCTCCCACTGTCTTTGTGGATGACCTTGGGCAAGCCGTAGTTTTTTCAGAGCTTTTCTCTCAGGGGCAGTCCTTGAAAAAGCTCTCTCAGCCCCACCTATTTCCCAGGGTGTCTGTTGTGGGGAGGGGAAGGGAAAGGAGTCTGTAAGCCACTCTGAGACGCCTTTGGGTAGTGAAGGGCGGGGTATAAACCCAATCTCTTCTTCTTCTCTTCTGTATGGCCCTGACTGATACTAACAAGCACCTGAGATGTAAGAAAGAAGGCCTAGCTTGTGGCTCACTCTTGGTCTAACAGCACATTGCTCGTGCTGTTGAAGGCAGTGGGGTTCAGCCATGGCTCATTCACAGATCGGGTTGCCAAATCCGGGGTTGGGAAATTCCAAGAGATTTGGGGGTGGAGCCTAGGGAGGGCCGGGACCTCAGCAGGGTGTAATGCAATGGAGCCCACCCTTTAAAAGCAGCCATTTTCTCCAGGGGAACCGATCTCTGTACTCTGGAGTTCGGCTGTAACTTCGGGAGATCTCCAGGCTCCACCTGGAGGCTGAAAGCAACCTGGGATGCAGTGTTCCCTGCTCACTTTATATAAACAATTAAAAATATATCAGTATACGCCTACACTCCTTCTACTTTGCGTTAAGTACTAAACTCATTCTGATTTTCCTTGTTGCTAAGGCAGATAATGCCATTCCGCTACAGACATTGTCTTAGCTCAGGAGGGATGGCTCCAGAGCGAACTAATTTATACAGTAGCCAGATCGCTTGCTCACAATTTTAATGCCAGTAGCTCAGAAAGTAGAATTTTTGCTCACAAGACTCCACAGCTTAGAGGGAAGATTGGTTGGTATCCTTTTGTCCTTCTCCCTGCCTCAATTGGATGCAGGGGGAAGCATGGAGAGCGCGTATTGTTGTCATCCATGTACCGAAATGTGCACGTGTGTTTGTATACGTGTATCTGAATCCCAACATTCCTCCCCGAAACGGACTGTGCAGGGTCTTCTCTCCACCCCCACCCCCCTGGCCTGTCATCCAGGCAACAGGCAGCCGTTGGGGGAGCTCAGGAAACGACCCCTGTGCTGCCCGTAAGAAAAGCGCAGGTTGCCGGTGTGATGTGAGGGGCCTCCAGAATGACAAACTCAAGGATGTTCTTCCATCCCCCGAGATTATTGCTCTTGCCATTTCTCATCTCCTGCCTCCGGGCTGCTCACTCTGATTCATGAGAGGGAGGGAGGGGAGAACCCTTGAAGCTTTGGCGATCTGGTTGTCCGCATCCCGTCGCCCGGAGCGGCACACGTGAGCGAGGGAATCATAAATTTATCCTAGCCTCCTTTAATAACCTAGCTGCTTTATTTAGCCCTCTGACCCGCCGCTGCAGTGAATTCTGGGTCTGCCTGGGACGGAGCAGTATTTCTTTCAATTGTGCTGCTGCTGCTGCTTCTTCTTCTTCCCCACCTGCTACTATTTCCCTTGCCTTCCTGGGATGGAGGAGCAGGGGGCCTCAATTCAGAAACCGTTGTTGCACATATTAGATTCCATGTCAAAAATGAAGTCAAATGAGGAGGAAGATCTATGTTTTATTTCAATCGACAGAAAAACCATTGGACCAAATAGTCCATCCAAAATTGACTACTTTCTTCTCAGCATATTCAGGAGCAATGTTCCCTCTAAGCTGTGGAGTCTTGTGAGCAAAAATTCTACTTTGTGAGCTGCTGGCATTAAAGATGTGAGCGAGCAATTTGGCTACTGCGTAAATTAGTTTGCTCTGGAGCCATCCCTTCCTGAGCTAAGACAAAAATGTGTGAGCCGGAGTTTAAAAAACTGTGAGCTAGCTCACACTAACTCAGCTTAGAGGGAACACTGTTCAGGAGATATGCTTCAATTAATAGGAAAACAATCAGGCCAAATAACTCATCAAAAATTGACAGCTTTCTTCTTCATCTTCTCCTTGAGCCTATTCTGAACCTATTCAGGAAATACACGATATTTTATACATGGACTGACATCATCAAGAAGACAATATTCAAACAGCATAATTGGTTACAAAAGACAGTGGTAATTTGAGTAATAATCCTCTGATTGGCCAGATATAAAGAAACATACATCTACGTCAATCCAAGTGTTTACTTAACCTAACCTAAATGATAATGGGCAAGGATTCTTCATACGAGACTAAAATCTCATCTGACCCAGACATTGAAAGGTTTGCCCTAAGAACTACAGAGTCATGAACTTTGTACCTATTATGTTGTCTCCTAACAATATCAGACCTACAAGAGGAAAGCCTTCTATATAGCAGGCCTTTCTAACATCCTAATAAAATATTACTTAAAGAATAGATCTATAAAACCAGAGAAATATGAATATGAACAATCAAGAAGAAAAAAACCCCTATATATAAAAATCTTTATATTCCCATTCATACTACATCGTCTGTGATGCAGTCTTCGTTGGCGACCTCTGTTTCTTGAAGCAGACCTCTTTGGAGTGAGAGTGCTGAGGGAAAAGCGCAAAGGACAATGTGTGGGCCAGATTATGTTGTCAAGGAAGCCGTGGCCTCCTTGTTAGTCTATCGTGATACTTCCCAGGGTGTTCTGTAACCTAAATGAATCTGAACAGTAGCCCCATTTATACATTTGTAGTGAACACGCACGCACACACACACACACACAATCTAACCCTGTTCCCGAGTACAATGAACACACATACAATCTGTGTACAGTGTACACTTGATTGTGCAATGTGTGTGCACTAATTTCTCATGTTACATTCAACATCTGTACAGCTGAATGTGTAATTTAAACCCCACACTTATCCAGTCCTTGGTTTTATTTGAACGGTGAATGCACATTTTTTCTTCCTTACAAATAGATATACACATGCATATGTTTACTAGCTGCCTTTCTCTTTTGTGGAACTCAAGGCGGCTTACTGTCAGGGTCTTTAGTCAGGTCACACCACACAAGGCTTCAGAAGAAGATGTGTTTATCGATGGATCCAGTACTAATGATCACGTATACAGCCTGTGTCAGGAATGGCCGTCAGTATAAGGGCCTCTGACTTACAGTAAAATCAAACATCCCCCCACCCATTGAACTAAAGCCAATGATTATAGTTCGCACGCGCGGCAAGAGCGAGCAAGCAGGCAAAGCTGAAAAGCCGTTACATTACCAGCAAAGTAAATGCAGCTGGAGACTACAAGGTCAACAATGAGGAGTGCACCCCCTCCACATTCTAGATCCATGACTGGGCTACCTGACACAATAGAAATAAAACAATTATAAAAACAATAATACAGTATAAATGAAACAACAGTGATAAAAACATATGGAAGTTCACAGTTAGAACTGCCAACAGATAAAAACTAAATCAGTCAAATGAAGTCCTACATAAAACTATCTTCAACTGCCTCTCAAAGGTCAATAGTGAGGGGGCCGGGTGCTAGGGTTGCCAAGTCACTTACTTGGCACAGCGGGGGAGAGTTGGTCCCTGCTTGGAACATTCGCACGCGCACCGTGATGACGTCACCCAGAAGTGACGTCATCACATTGGGCACATCGCCGGCCAACGCTCTAGCAATCAGCCTGGAAACTCTATGCACTTAGATAGAAAATCTTGTATTCCCTTCTAAATGAAGCCTTTTCTCTTGAACCATTTCAGTTATTTTTGGTCTTAAAATCATGGTGCTTCAGAGTTGCAGGATGGGGAATATAACAAATTTGCACATTCACGCTTTCCCCGATTTCTCCTTTTGAGCGAATATAATGGTTCTGCCGTTCTGAAAGCTTTCCAGAAACCCAGTCTGTGTGCTCCCCCTGCCCACTGGTTGATTTATCACTCTGTCTAGGTAGTCAAATGATTTAAGTGGAAACCAATCTCATAGCCTGTAGGTACCACTGACTTTTTAATAAGAGGGAATTTTGTAAAAATGCAGTTTGCCAGAGGAGTCACATTATCACAGTCTGATTGTATTTGGAGGATGCTAAAATTAAATTCACAGGATTTCACCTCCCAGGCCATTAGATATTTTATATATAAAAAAAAGTGTTGCCCATATTAAACTGGAAGTTAGGCAAAGATCACGGCCTCATTGTCTGAAATCAATGACAGGCTAATTGCTCTGCTATCTGTTGTCTCTTGAGCTGAGACTCCCCACGTACTCTGTGCTCTGGAAGCAGCTCATTTTAACTTTAAAAAACTACCCGTTGGCCTGGTTTTGGTTGCACGCAGGATCACTTTCAGGAGTTACATTGGCATAGCAAGAATAGCTGTTGACTCTTGGACGGACAAGCAAGATTCGGCTTCTGGATTTTGCTACCAATAATCAGGGCTATTTTTGGGCAGGAACGCACAGGAACGGAGTTCCGGCTGGCTCCCAAGTTGACCACGCCCAGCCGGAACTTATTAGCATAATAGGCCACACCCAACAGCAGAAACTCATGAGGATTGGCTACATTAGGGGTGTGTGGCCTAACATGCAAAGGAGTTCCTGCAACAAAAAAAGGCCCTGGGTTTGGACAACAAACAAGATAAACAGAATAACAAGCAAAAGGTGGGTGTGGCTCGATGACCACACTTTTGGTAACATGGGGGTGCATCCTAATGTGCTAATGAGCTGTGCTGGCAGGGGTGTGGCCTAATATGCTAATGAGTTTCTGGTGTTGGGTGTGGCCTATTATGCTAATGAGTTCCTGCTGGGCTTTTTCTACAAAAAGAGCCCTGCTAATAATGTAACAAATACACACACCATTTACAAGTTTGTGATTTGAATCATGGTGGTCACCAATGCTCCCTCTAAGCGGTGGAGTCTTGTGAGCAAAACTTCTACTTTGTGCGCTCCTGGCATTAAGGTTATGAGCCAGCGATTTGGCTACTGCATAAATTAGTTTGCTCTGGAGCCCTCCTTCCTGAAATCTGTTAAATGAAATCTGTGAACTGGACAAGAAATCTGTGAACTGGAGGCTAAAAAACTGTGAGCTAGCTCACACTAACAGTTTAGAGCAGAGGTTCCCAAACTTATTTGGCCTACCGCCCCCTTTTCAGAAAAAAAAATTACTCAGCGCCCCCTGGGAAATCTACCTTCAAGAAGTGGACAAAAAGATGCAGTGACAAATTTGCACATTGTAAAGAAAGATGTTGCTGTAAGTAAAGAAAGATGTTGTTGGCCTGAAGCCCAGCAGCAACAACAGTCTTACAAGGGTGCACATACATTTGCAATTTTGCAAATGCATGGCTGTGATTGGCTGTGGGGACCCCTCTACCCCTCCCCCTCCCTCCCTGATCCCAGGGAAGACCAGGAGAAGGAAGGAAAAGGCTACTTTAAATAGGTTCTGGACTCTTCTTTCTTTATGCTTCCACTGCCCCCTTATTTTTATTCAACATCCCCCAATTGCCCCCAAGGCGCCTTCCTGGATTGTTCCAGCACCCCCCCCCCAAGGGGCGGTATTGCCCACTTGGGGAACCAGTGGTTTAGAGGAAACACTGGTGTCTGGTGGTCACTGCGGCAGTTATACCATGAGCAGACCTGGATGTAGGCTTGCCATTCCCCACCGCCGGCAGATTGAGCCCCAGGGGGAACCCGACCCCCAAAGTACGTGACGTGCACGTCACCCGGAAGTGACGCGACCACGCCGGGCACGCTGGGGGCGGGGCCACGGTCATCCGAGGGAAAACTCTATGGTTTTCCCTCGGATGGTTGTGGCCCTGCCCCCAGCGTGCCCAGCGTGATCATGTCACTTCCGGGTGACGTGGTTGCGGCACGCACAGGCTTCGCACGCGCACGCACTGCAGGAAAGAGCCGGGAGTCCCCCGCTCCAGCGAAAGGTAATACTTGGCAACCCTACCTGGATGGCCCAAGCTAGCCTGATCTCAGAAGCTAAGCAGTACTTGGATGGGAGACCACCAAGGAAGTCCAGGGTTGCTGTGCAGAGGCAGGCCATGGCAAACCACCTCTGGACGTCTCTTGCCCTGAAAACCCTTCAGGGTCGCCATAAGTCGGCTGTATACCTCTATCAACTCATAGCTCCAATTTTGCGCAGAGCCATCTCCTTGGCTAGATTTAATGTTCTTCCTTCAGCTATCTTATCTGGCAGATTCCATGGGGTTCCCTATCCTAGCAGGTTCTGTCCTTGTATGAAGGACTGTGTTGAAACTGTCGCCTGTGTCCTCCTCCAGGGCCCTCACTATCTGGCGTCCCGTCGGGATCTTCTATATCCCACATTAGGCCAATTTTTAGAGACCCCTGATGATTTTAAGCTCCTTTTCTTGCTCGATAATCCAGATACAGAAATAACGGAAATAGTAGCAAAGTTTCTCTGCAGTGCCATGGCCCTACGGCCTGATAAGTGATATTATGAACTGGGTTTTATTATGATGTTACTCTCTGATGTTACTCTGCAATTTCAATTTTACTCTGCATGATTTTGTATTTAGATTACTGTGTCTTTATTTATATGCCAATAAAAGGCTTTGGATTGATTGATTGACTACCAGACGATATTGGGCGGAGACCCAGATCTGGCAATGCAGATATCAGCTGTTCAACTGCAAAGTGGTGTGAGAGGGCGCAAGTTGAAGCAGAGAAGTGGGAAACAGGTTCTCAATTCTTTCCCGCCCTCCACTATTTCCACCTGAAACTTCTTCTCCTATCTATTTTCCCGCCAACTGGGATTCCCGAGCTACAGGAACCAATGTGGTGAAAACCAGAAGCATTCCATTTGAGCTGGAACCTGCGACGTGCAACACAGAGAGCCACACTTGGACATTTCAGCATTACACCCGGGATCCAATATGGACTCCTCCCCCCCTCTGAGTCTTCCAGTGGTCCTGATGCCTGTGGTCCCGGAAGCTTCTCTTTCCTTTCCTAGCATTCAAGCTTCTTAGACTGTGGAGATCTGCCACCATCCTCTTCTCATAAGGTTGCCAGGTCCCTCCTGGCAGTTGACAGTAGGTGGTGGTGGGACTATCAACACTGCGGGGAGGCCTAGGCCAGCACAGTAGTGATGTCACTTCCAGTGTGTGCCGGAAGTGACATCATGATGTCACCAGCATTACAGAACACTCTGGCATTTGGGCAAAAACTCGATGCTAGAAGCCAGTTCTACCATATACCAGGTACCATATTTTGGTATATATTTTGATGTACCACATAGCAAATAATTTACCAAATACCAGAGAATCCTGCATTGCCGGCCAGACTAGGAATCCCATTGCTGCTGGTAAATCCCCCACCAACCAGCTGATCAGTGGCAGGGAATGGCCCGCTCCTGCAGGGCACCTGGCAGTGATGCCCCGCTGTCTTCTTCTGGGGTCTCTTCCTTGCACTTCCCTTCCCCTCTGGGATTCCTGACTGATTTTTGTTGTTGTTGTTGCTTGCCCAAACTCACTCCTTGTCCTAATCCACTGGATGTATTTCTTTCCTCCTTCTTGGCCCCTTTTATAGACCTAGGACAGTCATACTCAGTGGCTAGGGAGCCACGTGTAGTTCTTTCACGTGCCACCTGTGGCTCTTCTGAGCACCATTCCCCGTTGTGACACCTGCCTCACATTTCATTAAAGTAGGCTGGTGGTTGGCAGGTGGTTCCCATCTTGAAATAGCCAGCACCAGAGAAACAGGTAAGCTGTGAGCCTCAAAATGAAGCGGCCTTGTACTGAATCACACCTTTTGGTCGGTATTGTCCACTCTGACTGGCAGCAGCTCTCCAGGTACATTTCTCAGGCAGAAAAAAGTCCTTCATATCACCTACTGCCTGGTCCTTTTAACTGGAGGTGCCGGGGACTGAACCCGGGACCTTCTGCATGCCAAGCAGATGCTCCGCCACTGAGCCACAGCCCCCTTTACAGCTCTCCAGGGTCTCAGGCCGAGGTCTTTCACATCTCCTCTTACCTGGTCCTTTTAACTGGTGATTCCGGGGACTGAACCTGGGACCTTCTGCATGCCAAGCAGATGCTCTGCCACTGAACTATGGCCCCATTCCATGGCTCTCCAGGGTCTCAGGCTGAGGTCTTTCCCATCACATCCTGCCTGGTCCTTTTAACTGGAGATGCTGGGGACTGAACCTGGGACCTTCTGCATGCCAAGCAGATGCTCTGCCACTGAGCCACAGCCCCCTTTACAGCTCTCCAGGGTCTGAGGCCGAGGTCTTTCACATCTCCTCCTACCTGGTCCTTTTAACTGGAGATGCCGGGGACTGAACCTGGGACCTTCTGCATGCCAAGGAGAATCTCCACCACTGAGGCACTGCCCCTCCTCTAAACCATCAGCTACACATGAACACATGAGGTACCAAGCAGATGCTCTTCCATTGAGTCACAGCCCCTCCCTGAGGGGTAGGCCTCTGTGAGGGAAAGCACCCCTGTTTCCCCCCCCCTCAAGGGTTAATGTGAATGGTAATGGGCTCGTTTCCCTTTGCAGGTGTTACTAACTGATCTCTCCACCATCAAGGCCAGAGTTGGAAATGTAGTAATTAGCTTCTCGTGAAAACCTGAAGTCACAGGATTGGAGGGGGGGAGGCCAGGAGTAGTGAGGTAATTTTCTAGAGGATCACATCAAGACTGTGTGTTGACTGGGTGTCGTCATCACCTGATGTCGCTTGGCTAGGGTTGCCAAGTCCCTACCTGCTGCCGGCGGGGGGACAGAGCTTCTTTGCCGGGATCTTCTGGCATGCGTGCTAGGCACGTTGCCAGGGGGACGCTCTAGCATTCGGCTGTGGTACCATAGAGTTTTTAGGCCGAGCGCTGGAGCATCTCCCCGGGGACAGGCCCGATGTGATGACGTCATTTCTGGGTGATGTCATCACTTGGGGCATGACACTGCGATCCCGGTACTTTGAGAAAGGCAGCGCTCCATCTATGAACTTCAGCTGCTTAATGGGGTAAGAAAACTTTGTGAAGCCCAGTTATATTAGATACATTATATAATTTTTAGATTCATGAGTTATGTCTTTTAACAGCCTCTTGTAGGACCAGCAACAAACATCCATTTAAACATCAATGTAACCACAAAAGAAAACTTCCCCCTTTAGAAGACTTTCAAGCAAGGAGAAGCGGGTGTACAATTCTAGAAACTCCCATTGGGGTTGGTTGTGTTAAAAGGATGTAAATTGACTGGTATTATTGTTGATATTGCATGTAATGAATATATACCTTTTTTGTTGTTGTTGTCAATCTGATTTCGGTGTTGCCCATCTGGTGATGTCCATGTGTAGACTCGCCTCTTAGGTTGTTGGAAAAGGGTGTCCGCTATGACCAGTGTGTTCTCTTGACAAAACTCTGTTAACCTTTGCCCTGCTTCATTTTGCTTTCCAAGGCCAAACTTGTCTGTTATTCCGGTTACCTTTTGACTTCCTACTTTAGCATTCCAGTCCCCTATGATGATGAGGACATCGTTTTTTGGTGTTAGTTCTAGGAGGTGTTGTAGGTCTTCATAGAACCGGTCCACTTCAGCCTCTTCTGCATCAGTGGTTGGGGCATAGACTTGGATTACTGTGATGTTGAATGGTTTGCCTTGGAATCGGACCGAAATCATTCTGTCATTTTTGAGATTGTATCCCAGTACTGACCCCTGCACTCTCTTGTTGACTATAAAGGCCACACCATTTTTTTCTACGAGATTCCTGGCCACAGTAGTAGATATAATGGTCTTCTGAGTTAAATTCGCCCATTCCTGTCCACTTTAGTTCACTGATTCCTAAGATATCGATGTTCAGTCTTGCCATCTCATTTTTTACCATCTCATTTTTTACCACTTTTCATTCCTTCCCATGTTCAGTCTTGCCATCTCATTTTTTACCACGTCTTACATTCCAGGTTCCTATGCAGTATTGTTCTTTGCAACATCGGACTTTCCTTTCACCATCAGACACATCCACAACTGAGCGTCCTTTCGGCTTTGGCCCAGCCGCTTCACTCTTTCTGGGGTTACTTGTACTTGCCCTCTGCTCTTCCTCAGTAGCATATTGGACACCTTCCGACCTGAGAGGCTCATCTTCCAGCGTCATATCTTTTAGCCTTTTGATACTGTCCATGGGGTTTTCTTGGCAAAGATACTGGAGTGGGTTGCCATTACCTTCTCCAGGGGATCACACTTGGTCTGAGTTCTCTGCTGTGGCCTGTCCGTCTTGGGTGGCCCTTCACGGCATAGCATACCTGTTTTAGAATATTATAAATAACACACAATGCACTTTATAAGATGGAACAAATAGAACATATTAACTTATAAAAGGTTTTTGCAGTGTATATTTGTGTTGTTTGACCCACGGGGGAAATGGCAAGCCTATGCTTGGCCCAAAAAATACAATTGAGCTAAGAACGTGGAGAAAAGAAGCTAATTTGGATTCTGATTGACTGAAGGCCTGGGCTATGTCATGCTTTGAACTGCAATTGCTAGCATGGCAGAGAATGCCTGAGCTATGGCCCTTTTGACTCTTGGAATTAAGGTTTGTGCCATCTAACGCAAGTCCTGGAAAGTGTAGTTAAGTTAGTGTCAGCTGCCGCTGCCATGAGTGTGGTGTGTCTTTCCACTTTGCATTCCTTCCCACGCGCTTAATTGCTTCAAAGCTGTAACGCTTATCTGTCAAGGTTACTGGAGGAGTTGGTAGTGTCTATCTTTCGTGGGAGCTTCTCTCATTCCCAGCTTTGCAGCCGTTAGTGAATACGCCAAATGCCCGTGCGTGGGAGCCCACCTCATTGGGTATTGCTGTGGGGGGGGGGAGGCGCATATGAATGCCCTATATCCTATTATGCGCACAGGTAGCCCACCATTCCTAACAGTGTTCATGTTATTGCATCTATGGCTTTTCAATAAAAATAAAACCTTCCTGGAAGCGTGTGCTTCGTTGTTTTGCCGTGGGTCCTGACAGGAGTGTCTGTTGTTTGAGAAGAAGTAAGAGTTTGCTCCCCCTCCCCCAGTTGAGCAGAAATTCTACTTTGTGAGCTACTGGCATTAAAGTTGTGAGCAGATAGTTTGGCTGCTGCATAAAATTAGTTTGCTCTGGAGCCATCTTTCCTGAGCTAAGACAAAAATGTGTGAGCTGGAGGCTAAAAAACTGTGAGCTAGCTCACCCTAACTCAGCTTAGAAGGAACACTGGGTGGGGGGTTTCTGCTGTATAATTCTGAAGCAACATGTTACTTGTAGATTCAACCTCTATTTTGATAGAAGTTAAATAAAACTACATAAACCTTTTTTCTAATGTAAGAAATGTCTGCCCTGGGGACCCACCGGGGTTCGGCCTGGGACTCCTTGACAGCCTCATACCAGAGATGGAAGCAAAGGTGGCTAATTTGGTCGAATTGCCCTTCTTTGCAGGCCGCCGAATGAGTACGACTCAACGAGGACTTCCATGAGCCTCAGTGTGCAGATCTGCAGCTGAAACCATCCTTCTGCCGTCCCAAAGCTGTCCTCGGTAGTCACGTAGGATGCCAGATAACAAGGACGGCCCAGGCGACACTTCGATCCCAACAGAAATGTGCCACTTGGGGGCAGGGCAGGAAGGAGATGTGGACGTGAGCCTCCTGATCCTTGGTATGACAGCCACCCGCTTGAGGTCATGATAGGTCAGGTGACCCATCAGGCATAAACAAACATGGCTTCATTTGGGAGCAGCTGAGGCATGGGCTGAGTGACTGGCGAGAAGGACCGTTCCTTACAGGAAGATTGTATTTCTGGGATTCAAACTACTGTCTGTGACTTGGAGGAATTAAGTCAGGAAAGCAAAAAAAAGAAAGAAAAAAATCTTCCCTGACCTTCTATGAACCCAGATTCCGGGTGCCCAGCTCAGTGTTATGGCCGCTTCATAATATCAATTAGACGAGGAGGCGTTGTTTTAAGTTTCCGAACCGCGGCTGTGGCCTGCATCCATTTATCCGCGTCTCTTCCGCCGCCCCCCCCCTCCGCCCTGCTTCTTCTAATGTGACGTGACGAGGATTCGATGTGACACCCACCAAACTTTGAATGTCCCGCAGCCAGCTTCAGTGGCTCGGGTGCTGTCATCTCCAGCCACGTCAGACGCACTGGCTCAATGGCTGCCTCGATGACACATGTCAGAAACTTTTAAACGTCTGCTCTTTTTTCTCTCTCGTCAGGCTGCTTCTCCATCCTAGCGAGGGAAGAGCTGACATTTTCTGTTTGGGTGGAAGTTGCGGCGGCCCCCTCCCTTTCTGCCTCCTCTAACTGTCAGCCTGAGTTTCCCCTAAGCATGTCAAAATGCAGCCCAATAACCCTTGTCATTTAGAAATATATTCAGTAGTAACCAGACTTTTACAACCGTGTGTGTGTGTATGTGTTGTAAAAAAAAGAGAGAGAGAGAGGAAAAAAAGAAAGAACTTGGGCACATTTTCCCCCCCTTACAGAACAGATGCACTACACAAAACAGAGCACCGGGCTATCTCTGACCTTTCTAATGCGCCGTGCTCTGAGACTGATGTGCAGAACTTGGCTACACATGGGTTCCTTAACATTTATGGAGGTTTTTTTCCCCTCTATTAAAGTGGAATAATTTGGCATATACAGCACACAACATACCAGAGGTGTCCCCTGCCCTCTCCGTTGCCAATAGTTGGAGGAACCAATATTTTTGATTTAAATCTTTTATTATTTTCTCCCCCAAAAAAGTGGGATACAGAAGGGGAGAAAGGGCAGGAGGAAATATAAATACATCAGGTTTGTTAAATATTACAAGTTGTTGCGTACAACAGGTAAAATCAGATGTATTATCAATTTTTTAAAAGCTAAAATCAGGGAAATCTCTCCATATGGGGATTCTCTCTCTCTCTCTCACACACACACACACGCACGCACGCGCGCGCGCACACACACACACACACACACACACAAGCACACAGAGTATTGCAAAAAAAACCAGTAGTGCTTTAATTTTTTTTCTGGTGTGCGTTCTAGTATACTGTCTTATTGAATATTGGTTTTAGCCCTGGTAATTGATTATTTATTTATTTGGAGTATTTCTTCACTAGCACTCCGGGGGGGTGGGGCTGCCCAAGGTGGCTAACAACAACCCCAGAAACAAAACAGAAATCACTCAATCAATATATAAAACAACCAGCTAGCCATTAAATTATAAAAGAACTTGGACCAACAGCAATAAAACCACTAAAATCATAAGAGAGATAACAATTCAGCCGTGGCCCAGCATTATCAAATATATTACATATTTCAAATATAGAAGCAGACAATAAAACATCAGTATTACAGAATTTTAGGATAGATTCTCTTTTTAAAGGATAAACAAGAACTTTCCTAAAGTTAGTGATAATCTATTAACGATAAAAGAGATTCCATCTTTAACTGCTGAACTGCTGAACTACCAACCTTCCACAGCCTGCAGTTCAGTGTCTTAACCACTTGAGCCACCACAGCTCCATATTAAATGCATTAAATGTTGTTGGTCTTAAAGGTGCCGTTGGACTCAAATTTTGTACTGCTGCTTCGGACCAACACAGCGACCCACCTGAGCATATGTGTACGTCGTTTCCTCGCTGCGATCTATTGAAAGTCAGCCCTTGACACAAGCTTGAGAGCCAGTTTGGCATGATGGCTAGGAGTGTGGACTCTAATCTGGGAGATCCAGGTTTGATTCCCCACTCCTCCACAGGCAGCTGCTGGTGTGACCTTGGGTCAGTCATAAGTTCTTTCAAGGACACTCCTAGGAAGAACTCTCTCAGGCCCGC
This sequence comes from Gekko japonicus, assembly GCF_001447785.1. NCBI lineage: Eukaryota > Metazoa > Chordata > Lepidosauria > Squamata > Gekkonidae > Gekko > Gekko japonicus. The sequence goes on along the minus strand of NW_015173210.1, from coordinate 64,722 downwards.
CTGCCTCACTACTCCTTCAGGTAGTGAAGATATGGCTTTCATCCAGTGACAAATTAATACAAAGAGTATATAACTTTACTAGAAAGATTTATGCAAGATGAGACCGTTAAACCATCAATGATAGCGTGGATGAAAGATATGGGATATACTATAGATATCGATGACTGGGCCAAGACTATGAGATATCTTAATTCAACAGCAATTAAAGAAAATATATATAAGATGTTCCATAGGTGGTACTGGTCACCAGATAGAATTGAGAAATGTTCACCTAAAGTCTCAAAGAACTGTTGGAAATGTAAGAATAATATAGGAACGTTTATTCATATGTGGTGGAAATGTAGTAACATGCAAAAATTTTGTGAACTTAAATTTGGTACCAGAAATATATTTACTAAACATTATTCCAGATAACTTTGATCAAGAAGATAGATACTTATTAATATACTTATTAACTTCTTCAAGAATTATGGTTGCCCGATATTGGTAAACGACAAATTACCCTCTAGAATAGAAATAGCAAAGAAATTGCTGGAAATAGCTGAATTGGACAAATTAACTATTTTATTACGTGGTAAAGATGAGACAATATTCCAAAGAAGATGGTTAAGAGTATATAAATGGTGGGGAAACTATATTATATGTAAGACTCCAAAAAACATGAGTATGTATTTATAAAAAATGTACTTGGCTGTATAGTAAAACTATAAATAAAATATTTTTTAAAAAAACAGGTTGCAATTGCAACGCTATTGAGGATGACCCTGCTAGCCTCATAACCCTTTTCAAAGCTACCTCAGCTTGTGACCATCCCTGTGTCTTGTCTTAGTGAGTTCCATATGCTAGGCATATGTCGTATGAAACTCTACTTCCTTACGTCTGTCTTGAGCCTACTTTTGCACCCAGTGCCTGAGTTTTATGAGAGGGAGCTCAATCTCTCTCAAGTTGTTTGGATAATTTTATGAGTGACATTTATGAGCCAGCAGGGTTTAGTGGCTGGGCTGGGATCTGGGAGAGCCAGGCTTGGATCTCTATTCTACCATGGAAACTTGCTGGGTGACCTCGGGCCAGTCACATGCTCTCAGCCTAACCTGCCTCACAGGGCTGTTGTGAGGGTAAAATGGAGGGGAAGAGAATGACATCAGCCATTTTGAGCTTCCATTGGGGAGAAAAGGGGGCTAAAAGATGAGGTAAATAAAGACACGACTATCCACACATAACTTGGTGAGGGAAGGGCAGAAATATTTCCTCAAGAAAGTAATTCTTTGAGAAGGGTGGAAATTAAGACCCAATTAGGCTTCCCAAGTCCCCCCGGGGGGCGGGGAAAACCCCACCTCAGAGGCCCGTTCCCCGCCGCTGGCGGATCAGGCCCCGAGGGAAGCCCCACCCCGACATGTATGTCACCCAGAAATGACGCGACCACGCTGGGGGCGGGGCCACGGTCATCCGAGAGAAAACTCTATGGTTTTCCCTCGGATGGTCGTGGCCCCGCCCCCAGCATGCCCGGCGGCGTCACGCCAGCCGGGAGTCCCCCGCTGTGGCGCAACACCCGACTTGGCAACCCTAGGCCCAATCTGCATCTAGCATTTGCTCTGCTGTCTTACCAGACCCACACTGGAACAGAAAAAGATGCGGCTCAAAACCACATTCAGATACCCCGGGGGCCAACGCCGTACTGACTGCAGAGTCACCCCCCCAATGGCCATAAAACGGCCATAAATCTATGCAGGCGGCCACCATAAAACCGAGAGACCAAAGGAAGTGAAAGTGGCGTGCAGTCTGGACAGTGCCGTAAAATCCGACAATTGATCAAAGTGAAAGTGGCATGCCACGCAGAGGGGAACTTCTGTTCCAGCATGGGTTTGGTAAGACAGTGGAGCAAATGCTAGATGCAGATTGGGCCTAAGTTTGGAGAATATGGCCCCCTACTTTTCTCACCCAAAGATTCTGTAAGTGTGGTGGCAAACTAGCCTCAGGAACCATGTGCCCTGTGGTACCCATCCTCTAGTTTATCTACCTTCTCTTTCCTTTTCCCAACTACCCACTGCCCTTCTTCCCCTCTTCTGCCCCCCCTTCTCTGTTTCCTGGGGGCCTTTCAACCACCACCCCCTCCCTTCCCCCCAGCCTTCCTCTACGGTGGAACTGAACTTTCCTGTACTTCTTCAGCTCTGTTTGATTCATTTCCCCAAAGGGAATGACCAGAACCGTATGTGACATTCCACCAGAGATTTAAGACACAAATGAAAAGCAAGGTGGTTCCTTATGAGTTTAATATTTTGTGTTTATTTGTGTAGGCCATTGATAAGCTGTATTGCCCAACTAAAAAAGATGCCCACGGGGACCTACCATGGAAAATAACACTAAAAGAAACCCTCATAAAAGCAAAACAAAAACATCCCGAAACAGTCATTGTAATGAAACAGCAAGACTATATAGCATAAAAACCAGCTGAAAAATATAATTCAAAGGCCTTCTGGAATAAAAACAGGAGGACATAAGGGAAGCCATGTTGCATCAGGCCAATGGCCCATCCAGTTCAACACTCTGTGTCACACAGTGGCCAAAACCTAGGTGCCATCAGGAGGTCCATCAGTGGGGCCAGAATGTTTTAAGTTTCTTCCAGAAGGCCTGTGGTGAGGGCACCAGTCTTACCACCTAAAGGAGATAGTTCCATAGGCTTAGGGTAGCAGCAGAATGGGCATTCCCACCCTCACTCCTGGGTTGCCAACCTCCAGGTTGAACCAGGAGATCTCCCGCCATTACATTTGATCACCAGACAACTAAGATCAGTTCCCCTGGAGAAAATGGCTGCTCTGGAGGATGAACTCCATTGCAATATACCCTGCTCAGATCCCTTCTCTCCCCAAACCCTGCCCTCCCCAGTCTCCACTCCCAAATCCCTAGATATTTCCCAACCCGGAGCAGACAACCCTACTGATCCCCCATCTCACCTCAAACAATACAGGGTCCCCATGAGGAGGCTCCTGTTGTTGTTCTTAAAGCTTGCAGCGGTTGGTGTGGGAGATTCATTGGAACCAAGCTATTTAAGGCTTTAAAGGTCTAAAGGTCTGGGACCAACCTTCCCCTAAGGACTGGCCATTCCCATGTGAACCCGGACGACCACTACTGTCCTCTTTGGAGGCCTTGCTTTGGGTGCCCCTCCCTTCTGAGGTTAGGCTGGTGGCAACTGAGGAGGGGGGGTCATCTCGGTCACGGCACCAAACCTCCGGAACTCTCTCCCTCCCCCCGGGAGATTCGTCTGTTCCCTTCTGTTGCTGCCTTGGCCAGAGAATGAAGACTTTTCTGCTTCGTTTGGCATTCCCTCAGTGATCGCTCCTTCCTAACCAAGGTTTTAATGGTGGTTGTTACGTTTCGTATGTATCTTGACTTCTGATTTGTTTGAAAAAATTGTTTTAATTATGTGTGTTTTTTGGGGGGGTTGATTTTAACGGTTTTAAAATGTGATTTTTATCACATATCTATATTACCGTTGGATGTTATCTGTCAACCCGAGTCTTATATTTTAAGAAAGTATATAATTTTTTTAAAAGTACGTTTTAAATTGCTAGCCACCTCGGTGGCCCTTGTAAAGGCAGAAAGGCTGGATACAAACGTTGTCAATAAATAATACATTACAGGAGTCATTTCGTAGGAAAAGAGGTGCGGGAGCTCATTAGCATAACTTATTAACACAACTCATTTGCATATGCCACACACCCTGACATCAGAGGAAGTGTGTCAGAGGGCACACTGGACTGTTTTGGATTGCTAGCTATGGGGGGGTGGGGGACGTGCAGATCTGCCCTCACAGAGGAGGGAGAGCTTGTTCCTGAAGGCGGGCTGGGTGGGCGGGCTCTGCAATTTACCTGGCTGCTTCTTGCTCCTTGTGGCCCGACTGAGGACTACTGGGAGCGGGGGGTGCAGCTTGTTGCATGTGCCCACCCCCTGAGCTCCTTCCTGCCGGAGTTCCACTCCTGTGCGCTCCCACACGAAATGACCCCTGCTTTAATAGGGATGACAGGCTCCTGGGGAGAGCTGGGGATTCCCAAGAATGACAACTCATCTCCAGACTACAGAGATCAGATCCCTTTGGGGGAAATGGATGCCTCTTAGAAGGATGGGATCTATGGCATTGTGCCCCACTGAGGGTCCCCGTCCTCCCAGGCTCCACCCCCAAATCTCCAGGAGTTTCCCAACCTGGAGCTGGCAGCCCTGCATTAATTAGGAAACCAGCACTTGCATGGGGCCCAAAAGCAAGTGGGGAGCCCAGGCAGCTGGTGCAGCATTGGTTGCATTTGAGCTGCCCAAGTCCTAGACACCTGCTGAAGCTTCCAGGCTCTCTACAGTGTGTGTGTGGGGGCAAGTAGAGTACATTACAGCAGTCCAATCTGGGTGTTGGCTTGGAAATTTGGAGAGGGAGGGGACGACAGAGAGCTCAGCAGGGATGTAGTTCCATGGAGTCCACGCTTCAAAGCTGCCGTTTCCTCCAGGGGAAGCGCGTGGGTGTGTGAGGGGTGCGGTGGGGGGGGGGGGGCAACAGAGAACTCAGCAGGGATGTAGTTCCATGGAGTCCACGTTTCAAAGCTGTTATTTCCTCCAGGGGAACGAATTCCTGTACTATGGAAATCAGTGGTAATTCCAGGAGAATTCCAAGTGCCCAGGGGTAGATTAACCATGAATCAGATGAAGCAGGTGCTTAGGACACCAGGGCCAAAGGGGGCACCACAAAGTTGGGGAAAGGGTGAAAAGCTTCATTTGCACAGTGTATTCTGTTATCCTATGAATACATTTTTTGTATTGCTGCAACCTGCATTGTATATCTGGTCAGACAGGTCAACCACTAAAATGGACTGGGGGTCAGTGTGGAAAGGAGGGGGGGCACCGAGATTGGGTCAGTGCTGAGGGCACCAGTGAGCCATAATCCGCCCCTGCAGGGGCCACCTTGAGGTTGGGAACTAGGGTTACAAATGGAATAAGGGGTAGCAGTATAATTAAGCCAAAATAAACAAAACTACTGCAATAGTGCAAGTAACAATTTGTAATAATAATGATAACTTGTCCTAAATGTATACAAAATTCCAAAAATACAGTAACATTTATTTCCTAAACATTGTGTCTAACAGATGATGGACGAAAATCTCTGGAGTAGAAGTTTCGTTTCGTGACTTCTTCCTACATCACAGATTCATAAAGAAGTGCTCTTCAGAAGTCACAAACATTCCGAGTTGACTCTCCATTCACAAAGCATTTGTTGTATTCATGTCGGATGTCTAACCGACCATAGTACAAAATCGGGCAAAATCGGGCAAATCAGCCTAATTTTGTGACTATCTATCGATCTACCTATCGATCTACCTACCTACCTACCTACATATCACATATCTATCTATCTATCTATCTATCTATCTATCTATCTATCTATCTATCTATCTATCTATCTATCTATCTATCTATCTACCTACCTACCTACCTACCTACATATCTATCTATCTATCTATCTATCTATCTATCTATCTATCTATCTATCTATCTATCTATCTATCATCTATCTATCTATCTATCTATCTATCTATCTATCTATCTATCTATCTATCTATCTATCTATCTA
>NW_015173210.1:56585-58198 GCF_001447785.1 Gekko japonicus | reverse complement strand
GTAATGTCCAAATGGCCGCAGCTCAAAGGCCTCCCAATTTTGGATTAGGAGGATAAAATCAGGGGTGGTTTTGAGCAATGCAGTAAAGATTGTATATGTCTCCCAGTATGATGGTTGTTCTAAGTCAGTTTGGTGTAGTGGTTAAGTGCATGGACTCTAATCTGGGAGAACTGGGTTTGATTCCCCACCCCTCCACTTGCACCTGCTGGATGACCTTGGGCAAGCCATTGTTCTGGCACAGCTGTTCTTGAAAAAAGGGCAGTTCTCGGGAGAGCTCTCTCAGGCCCACCGACCTCACAGGGTGTCTGTTGTGGGGAGGGGAAGGGAAAGGAGTTTGTAAACTGCTCTGAGACTCCTTTGGGTAGTGAAGAGCGGGGTATAAATCCAATCTCTTCTCTTCTTCTTCTCTTCTAAGTGTGCTTTGCCTCTTATGCAAGAGAAGGGAGGCCCATACGACTGCTAACTGGCATCTCCATTCCAAGAGGCAATACACCAAATTGTAAGTTTCTTCATTGCCAGGCAGAACCATGTATGTTTTCCTTACAAGACATTTAAAAGTCTATTTTAAGAGGTCCAAAACCAATGTATCAGCAGATAAATGTGTAGAAAAATGAATTCTATTTAGTGATTTCTGTAATAATATATTTCAGGACACCATCCAACCATTTGGATTTATTATATATAAAAAAAACAGGAGCCATAATGGACCTCAGTATTATAGGACTTCCAGAAATCAATTTTTAACAAATATTTTAATTTTTTTAAATGTGCCCAACCATTTCAAATTTTGCACCAAAAAAAGCATGAATCTATGTGGTGTGTTATTACATTATTACATTTTATTTTAGACTTTTCTTGGGTTTGTAGAAAGTTCTGTCTCGCTGTCCATGGCCCCAATCTCCAGATGTAAGTATCTACAGTATGGCTACCTCTGTGGCCTGATTCTAAGGGGGAGCCTTTCCAAAAATATATTTTACTGCTCGTATGTGCTACCTGTACAACTGAACAGAAGAGCAGCAGAGCTTCATGAATCACAGCAAATTAATTGTCAGACAATCGCAGTAGATTAATGACTGGGTTTAAATTAAAGATTTTGAAAGCCTGCAAGTGGTTTTAAATAAAGCAGTCTCTGATCCCTCTGTCCTCCCGACATCTAAACCAGCATGCAGGAAGAAAGGCAATTGTCAAGAGACATGAAGTCAGGCTGCACCCGAACCCCTTGCTAGAGACAAGGGGGGGGAGTTATTTCTCCAAGCCTTTGGACACTCAAATTAAGTATTCCGGTTGTCAGCTGCAGCTGTTGGGGACTGGCGTGGCTGCAACCGCATCTTTGCTGGCCTCCAGGGCTCTTTTTGTAGAAAAAGCCCAGCAGGAACTCATTAGCATAAAAGGCCACACCCAATAGCAGAAATCTATTAGCATATTAGGCCACACCCCTGACAGCACAGCTCATTAGCCCATTAGGTTGCACCCCCATGTTACCAGAAGTGTGGTCATCCAGCCACACCCACCTTTTGCTTCTTATTCTGTTTACCTTGTTTGTTGTCAAACCCCGGGGGCTTTTTTTGTAGCAGGAACTCCTTTGCATGTTAGGCCACACGCCCCTAACATAG
>NW_015173210.1:39740-56407 GCF_001447785.1 Gekko japonicus | reverse complement strand
CGTAGAGTCCACCCTCCAAAGCAGCCATTTTCTCCCGGGAAACTGATCTCTGTCACCTGGAGGCCGGTTGTAATTCCAGGAGATCTCCAGGCACTCCCTGGAGACCGGCCACTCTAGTTCAGCGAGGGAACCCCAAGGGCAGCCTGTAGCTAGCAAGTCCTATCGAGCACTTACTTCCGAGTAGATGTGCACTGTTACGCCAACTGCTTTATTTACAGCAGAGGCTAACAAAGTTTTTTTCGTGAGTCCTGGCCAGCTATACCAAGGTCGTGTCTGAACCCAGAGTCCCAGTAATGTAGACCACATGGGTGTTTTTCCAAAACAAATAATCTTTTTACTGAAGGATATCAAAGTCACACATACACAAAATAATCGGTCTCACCTTTCACATACACTCAAGGTTAATTACAGAAATAGAAATAAAATAGTTTCTTATTTACTTGAAGGTAGGCAGGAAGATCGGTTCATACTTGCCTGTTTCAGAAGTCTTGTCTGTTGCAAGGAAAAATAAAGGGACAGAAAATAGTGTCTACAAGTTTTACCTACCTCACACTGTTCCAGAACCAGCCGGTTAAGTGTGTGTGTGTGTGTGTAAGTGGATCTCTTTGGCTGCACATCCCAAAGAGATCCGGTAAAGACAAAGAGATTTCAGGACAGGAAAGAGGCGGGGGGTAGTAGAATGTGGCTAGCCAGAAGACTTGCAGCATGGTCTTTGCATTTAATAGTTGAAATTCCAGGTGGGTAGCACCTTGCCAAACTGCAATCCCACCTACTTACAAGTCCATCCCATAGTTTTTCCCTATTGGTGCATGTGGAAAGGGGCAGGTATTCTATGGGTTGGGCCAATATTTGAAATACTACACTCTATCTCATGGAATGCCATCTGGCCAGGTGTGAACTGTCGGCTTCCTGTATCCTCTTTGAAGTACAGATGAATCTTGGATTTCCCAGGCATAAACAGGAAACTTGCAATACAGATGCAGATCAGGTCCGTGTCCTGCGTGACATCTCGTCTTTTCGGTAATGGGGGAATTCCTCCTTCTTGGTTGTCATTCTGCTCACAATGGCTAACATGTGCTTCTTCTACCCATGATGCTCTGAGCTGAATGTGTGCAAGCTACATTAACATAAAATGCAGGCAAGGTCTGTGAAGTCTCTCACAGTAGGTGATGCAAACAGCTTCCTTTGGCTCATGGTATGCAGATGTGTGCACAGTCCATGTGTTGCGTGTGTAGCAGATATAAAACCATAACTTAGTTCATTTCCCAACAGCACAGAACTGGTTTGCCACTCCCTGTGTTCTACCGTTCCACGGAGGAATGTCTGAAGCCTTCCTCCAGCTCAAGTGGCTGTTTGTCCCACAGAACGAGCCACTTAGTTTGGGGGGAGGGTCCTTCGGTTGGAGGCGCTCCCTCTGGCCACGGGCAGGACACGCACCACCGTGGCTGTTTCTCTGTGGAGACCGTGGGATGGGATGAAACCAGCTGGCTGAGTCTTCATTCTCTGCTTCACGTTTGAAGTATGCATTCAGTTGAAGTATGCATTATTGTCTAAAGGGGAGGGGGTTACAGAAGACCGTGGACTCCAGAATCTAGAATTGCCTAACTGCACTACTGGCAACTCTACGTGGGGCCCTGAGACCTCCTGGCATCACAGTCCATTTCACAGAGACCAGTTCCCCTGGAGAAAAGGGCTGCTTCGGCGCATGGACTCGATGGGGTTATACCCCGCTGAGGTCCTCCCCTTTTGCAAACCCTCCCCTCCCGAGGCTTCACCCCAAAATCCCCCAAAATTTCCCAACCCAGGTCTGACAGCCCTGTCAGCAATAAGAAGGAAAATGGCACAACTTTATTTATTTATTTCTTTCATCACATTTCTATACCGCTCCTTCCCGGGGGCTCGGAGCGGTTTACACATATATTTAATCATCTAACTAGGGCCACATATATTTCAGGGGAGATGGATGCCTTACCAGGCACCTAAGCAGCGTAGATCATTTTCCTTCCTCTGGTGGGTCTTGCTGGAACCAGGCGGTAGTGTCCTTCGGCGGAGGTCTGTTCCTCATCGGCTCGGCTCTCCTGGGATGGACCTCTGTGGCGCGTGGCTGCGCGATGAGTTGCACTGGTCTCTGTCCTGCAGGCACCGACCGCACTTTACATCTCCACGCCTCCATGCCGCCCGGACCACATCTCCACGAGTCACCTGCCGTTTTTGCCACCGATCCGTCACCATGTTCTTTCTGCCGGCTCGCTCGTTGTTCGCCGCATCGCCCAGCCACCGCTGCTGCCCTCCAGTATTGGAGGTAGGGTGCCCCCCAACTCCTAAGGAGTGGGTACCCATTTGTCTAATTGCCATTTTAAGGGCTTTCAAGCCGCTGGGTGGGCGGGAGCTAGGTCAAGGGCCGAGAGCTCACTCCAGCCGCGGTGGGACTCAAACAGCTGTTAAGGCTGTTCGGAGATAGATTACTTTCAACAGCTGTGGCCTCAACTAATGGAGTATGTTTTAGGCAAGGTTTCCCTGCAGCCCCTGACTCATGTCAGGGCAACCCCAACCCCACCTAGGGTTGCCATGTCACTTACTTGGCACAGGAGAGTTGGTCCCTGCCCGGGACATTCTTGCACACACACCGCGATGACGTCACCCGGAAGTGACGTCATCACATTGGGCACATCGCCGGCTGACGCTCTAGCAATCATCCTGGAAACTCTATGGTACTGCCCAGGACATTCTTGCACACATGCCATGATGACGTCACCCGGAAGTGATGTCATCCCATTGGGCACATGCCGGCCGACGCTCTAGCAATCAGCCTGGAAACTGATCCAGATAACCCAGTCTGGCAGCGCCAGTTCACACAGTCTCATGAGCGCCTCCCTATCGCTGTTTACAGCAAGCGAGCAGAGCAAGCGAGCCACCATGCGACGTCGCGCCACAGGCAGGAAAGGACAAATACGAATGAAACATGGCAGCTAGCTGACAACAGATGGCCATCTATCTGAAGCCTTTGTCTAGGTGTCAGCCTCTTTCTCAAGAGCTGGGGACGGAATGTCAGGGTCGCTATAGCATTGTTAGGCAGCTCCCGGAGATTTGGAGTGGAAACTTGGGGCGAGTAAGGGCTGTGGAGGGGGAGGGTCCTCAGGGTGTCAGAGAGTCCACCCTCCAAAGCCAGAGAGTCCACCCTCCAAAGCAGAGAGTCCACCCTCCAAAGCAGCCATTTTCTCCAGGGGGAGCCGGTCTCTGTCCATAGATCTCCAGGCCCCACCTGGAGGTTGGCGACCCTGCTCCTGGGCCAGTCGTATTTCCTTCTGGTTGGCCTAGCCGGAGCCGAAGAGAGCGACTGTCTCTGAATAGGGAAATACAGAATACTCTGCTTTGTCGTAACAAACTGGACTCAAAACAATGGAAACACTCTTGTGCCAGTGTGACCCTGAGCCAACACGCTAAGAGGGAGCTATTGATCCGTTAGCAGGGTGTGGTCAGCTTCTGCACCTGACTAGCCCCCCTCCCGCTGCTGCTCCAAGCCAAAATCTTATGCTTCTGGGAGGCTGGCTGGTAAAAGCTTCGAATGCCATCGCCAGCACAGCTAATTGAAGAGAAATGTGCATCTTGATCCAGTTTGCGATCTGATGTTGCTGACTGTGGAATGACAAGCAGATTTCGTTTTCCTGCTTCGGTTAACAGTTCACGTTAATATTACCCCCATCCAGGGGTCATTTCCTGCGGGAGCGCACAGGAGCGGAGCTCCGGCAGTAAGGAGCCCAGGGGGCGTTAAATGCAACAAGCCCCGCCCCCTGCTCCCAGCAGCCCTCAGTCTGGCCACGAGGAGCAAGAAGCAGCCAGGTAAGTTGCAGAGCCCCCCCTCCGGCCCGCCTTCAGGTACAAGCTCTCCCTCCTCTGTGAGGGCAGATCTGCGCGTCCCCCCCCCCAATAGCTAGCAATCTAAAAAAGTCCAATGGAGCCTGAGCGGTGGGTGTTGCCTTTTGACACACTTCTGGTGATGTCAGGGGGTGTGGCATATGCAAACGGGTTATGCTAATGAGCTCCAGCACCTCTTTTTCTACGAAATGACCCCTGACCCCATCACGCTCAATGGAGCAGGCCTTTAGAGACTCGTCGACAGCTGAAATGAAGCTACTGGGGCACATATACAATGCCTCTTTCAGTTTTAGGCATTTTCTTCAGGTCTCCATTTGACACACTACTGAGGCAGAGAGAGAGAGAGAGAGAGAGAGAATGCCAGGAGCTTTAACAGAAGTAAGATGCATTTGTTTTTGGCTTTCTAATTAATCAAGATAACATCACTTTCAGCCATTAGACAGTAAAATCAATAGGCCGGGCAGCCTGACTGCCATTGAGACTTATATACGAACACCTATTATTGGCAGAATAGTGATGCATTTAACCATTTCATTCTTTATTATATTTCAAATAAGGATCAGTCTCCACAAGAAGGAGATGAACCAAGTGCCTTGGGAGGGACTCTGCCATGCTAGGAATGAAGCCCTCTATGTGCTTGCACAGGTAGGGTTCTCTTAGAGATATATTTTTAAATAAATATATATAACCTGAAACAACAGATGCTGTCAGGTAGAGCTGCCACTTAATTTTGCCTAATCTGAAATTCAAGGCAGAGAGTAGGAGGCGGAATGCATTCTGGAATTTCTAAGGTAGCTAAAAACAATGAGCGTAGGGCTGAACAGAAAGCGCTCTGTTTGTGCGGACATTTTCAAATGTCAGCTCAATACCCTGCCTTTGTAACACAGATCCTTTTATCTTCTCCCGAAGTCACAAGTGCCTTATAGGAAGCAAAGACAGTACTCCAACAGCTGAGGGCACTGACGTGAAATTGGTGTACTTTGATGCAAACAGAATATATTCCACCCAATTTGGATCCCGTGCTACCTTCATGGAGTGGAGGGCAGGATCCATATTTCTCCCCTCCTTTTATCCTCTTGATGATCCTGTGTTGAACTGAAGAAGAGTGACTGATCCAGGACGGAAGACGTGTACAAAATCTCATACCCAGAATGAAACTTTGTTGGTCTTCGAGGTACCCCTGGACTCCCATTTTGTTCTCACACCTGTTTAACTCATTCATTTGTATGCTAATCTGCTGCTATTCACAGGTTTTACCAGCTGGTTTAATCCAGTGTTAGCTACTTATTGCCAGCGGTCATTTCGTAGAAAAAGAGGTGCAGGAGCTCATTAGCATAACTCATTAGCATAACTTATTTGCATATGCCACACACCCTGACATCATCGGAAGTGTGTCAGAAGGAAGTGTGTCCAGAATACCCACTGCTCAGGCTCCACTGGACTGTTTTGGATTGCTAGCTGTTGGGGGGGGGGACATGCAGGGGTCCTGGCAGAGGAGGGAGAGCTTGTACCTGAATAAAACTTGGTCTTAAAGGTGCCACTGGACTGTTTTGGACTGCAGGGGCTCTGCAACTTACCTGGCTGCTTCTTGCTCTGACTGAGGGCTGCTGGGAGCAGGGGGTGGGGCTTGTTGCATGTGCCCGCCCCCTGGGCTCTTTACTGCCGGAGCTCTGCTCCTGTGCGGTCCTGCAGGGAATGACCCCTGCTTATTGCCCAGTGACATGCATTTTGACTCTAACAGACCCCCCCACACCTATATGTAAGGCTTGAGGAAGTCTGTTCGATCATGAAGTGTATGTGCACACTAAAGCTTCTACCCAGAATTAAACTTTGCTGGTCTTCAAGGTACCACTGGACTCAGACTATCTTCTGTTGCTTCAGACCAACATGGCAACTCAACTGAAGGTTACCTGGTGAGTTTCGTGGCAGTGGGGGAGATGTGAACCTGAATCTCCCAAATTTTACTCCAGCTGTCTAATCTCTATACCAAAAATGGTCCAGGAGTATTTTCCACGGTTTCCCACCAACATCAGTAGATACCTTCTCACCATTGTTGACACCATCCCACTTGATCGGCTTCTACAGTTGCTGGTTAGCTATATTGCCATTTCTGCCATCTTGGTTTCCATGCACACTCACACATGTTCCATTGGCCAGTCCTATCTATGTCAGAATCGGACCCTTTGCCTGGTCATTGGGTCAGTACATGTCTGAGTCTCTGAGGTACATAGCTTTGCTCTGCTGAATGTTATCATTATTGCTTTAGCCATTTCCTCCCCCCTTGTAGTTCCCAAGCCTCATGTAGCACCTGCTAGCTTTGTTTCAATCTGTCAGCAAGGATCCTCCTCTGACATTCCCAAGAAGGAGAGATTGAGACAGGCCTGTGTGAACGTAGATAGCTGCGCTTGTGTAATACTGTGAAGTGAAGCCTCCCCCGTGAAGGCTATGGGAGATTTCCGCTATTCTCATTTCTCATGGCCTCAGAAGAGTATCTATTGATAAACATTCTCACCAAGTTAATTGAACTGTATTAACCGGCCTAATTAATATGTAATCATGATGTGTGAATGGAGGCCAGACCAAAAGTCTTGCAGTTCCCAGTTCTGTAATGTCCTTCAGTTCTGTCAAAGAGTTTGACTTGTCTGCAACTTTACTGACTTTCTGTAATAAAGCCAATCAAAGGACTTATTGCGTCTGAGAGTTACTGCCCTGTCTGACAATCTGCTGCAAGTAGAAGAAGAAGAAGAGAAGAAGAGACTGGATTTATACCCCGCCCTTCACTTGGAGTCTCAGAGCGGCTTACAAACTCCTTTCCCTTCCCCTCCCCACAACAGACACCCTGTGAGGTGGGTGGGGCTGAGAGAGCTCTGACACAAACTGCTCTTTCAGGAACAGCTGTGCCAGAGCTTGTGACTGACCCAAGGTTACACCGGCAGCTGCAAGTGGAGGAGTGGGGAATCAAACCCGGTTCTCCCAGATTAGAGTCCGCACACTTAACCACTGCACCAGACTGGTGTAGTGTGTTGACAACATCTCATCTTTCAAGAACTACCCATATTTTGTGGTAGTCAGCAAACCTCTGTCAAAAGTTTGCGTTTGGAGAGGGAAGGAGTGACAAAGGGGACTTGTAGAGAGCTGGCCATGCAGTTTAGACTCCTCCTGTGCCCCAGGACATCTCATGTGATCCATCCACGTCACAAGGACCAGCACGGCAGGTTCCTCCCTTCCTTAGTGCGATGTGAGATTCCGCTGAGGTGGCCATTTTGGTTTCTTGTAGGTTTCATATGCTGCCCTTGACGTGGGGTTTTGTTTGCCTCACAGCGGCTGGTGTCGACAATATTCCTCTTCAGCCCTTTTTAGGCCACCTCTACATTAGAAACTGTTTATTCACAACTGGTGGGAAACGAACGCTGAGGAAAAACTCCCTTAAATTATGACTGGAATAATTTGGCCTGAGAAACTTCAGGTGGACCTCCTGATGGCACTGGTATTTCTGGCCATTGTGTGACACAGAGGGTGCGTTCAGACGCGGCATTTGTAACGGAATAGGTGACGATTCCAACCGGTGTACTTACCGGCGTTCACATGGCGAACATCTGCCTCCCGTCCCTAACCGTTGTAAATCCCTTTACACCGTTGCACTCTGCCACTAGGTCCCAAGTGGTGGTAAACAGAGTGCAACGGTGGCTTCTGATACAAACCGGCGTCTGATCGCTCTCCACCGGTGCCTTGCCACTTCCGTCGGAAGCCTGAGGCTTCTGGCTCTCCCCCGCCATTTTGTTTTTAAAAATAAGCGATATGCGCTCGGGCGAAGCTTCGCCCCGAGCGTTTGTTAAGGAAAAAAAATGCCTTACTTTAACGTCCCGGAGGAGTCCGGGACTACAGGGAGGCCAGGTTGGGCTTTAAACTTTAAAGGTAAGTGCTTACCTTTAAAGTTTAAATGTAAGGGGGGGTTGAGCATGCGCAAAAATCGCCATTCTCTGAATGGCTGCCTGTGCGCATGCTCAAACAGTCCTTAAAAAAAAAACACAAACGCCGACGCCCGCAGCGTGTGAGCCGGCGTCCAACGGAGGACTCTGCAAAATGGAGGGTGAGTATGAACGCATTTCTGCCGGCAGAAACGCCCCGTCTGAACGCACCCTTTGGGTGAAGAAGGACTTCCTTTTATCCGTTCTAACCCGACTTCTGTTTAGATCAAAGCTCTTAGAGTTCCTGAGGACTTCTGAGAAGAATTCACCCTTTTTCCAAGCTTTCCCCCTGGCTGGTATTGCTAATCTTACCTTCCTAGACAGATCCTGCCCAATCAGAGAGAAGCTAGTAAATGTCTCATCACACTGCAAAGTCAACTGGCCACATCAGCAAGCAAGGCGATTTAGAGTGTGGACAACATAAGCGAATAGGCGGACATTTTCTCAAGGGGTGCCAAAATAAAATGGGGGGGGGAGGTTTTGGGGCCTGCCAGAAATGTTGACGAAAAGCTGTGGGGAGTTTCGGCTCAGCTTTCCCATGTAGATTCTTTCCGGTGGAATGTTGGGACCCCCACGGCCCCCTTTCCCCTCTTCCCTTCCTAATGTAAATTAATGAGAACAATATTTTCCTTCTGAATAGGTTAGACAAATGCTAAATTATAGGCAGGCTGTATCAGTAACTAACAGCCCAATGTGAGTTATTCTCAGGGCGCCACAACAGCAGATGATGGAGCGGCCTCATTTTAACAAATCTCTAAGGCTTAAGGCCAATAAAATATTTGTCGTGTGTGTGTATAAAACATGTATAGAGACTTGGGAAGCTGCATAGTGTGTCGGAGGGGTCTGCGTTTTTGTGTAGGTCGCCGCTGCGCAACCTGGGTTGCCACCCTCCAGGTGGGGCCCGGAGATCTCCCACCCACTACTACAATTGGTCTCCGGGCAAGAGAGATCAGTTTTCTTGGAGAAAATGACTGCTTTGGAGGGAGGACTCTGGCAGTGTACACTGCTGAAGTCCCTCCCATCCCCAGACCTGACGCCCACATGCTCCACCCCCCATATATCCAAGTATTTCCCCACCCAGAGCTGACAACCCCATGATCAATATTCACAAAGAGCCCAGTGTCTAAACTTGTATCTCGCTTAGCACACGGCCACAGAATTGCATCCTTTGAGCTTTGTGAGTCATTTTCCCACTCGTTGATTAGATCATTGGCAGTACATATCAGCTGCTTTAATGGGTCCCAGTCCAAGGACTGTCGCTCAGTAGTAAATTATCTGCTCGTGTGGTGGTGACACGGACGGCATGGACGGCGCAGATGGCATGGATGGTGGCGCGGTATCGGAGTCAGTGGCAAGTGCTCGCGGAGACGAAGCGATCCCTGGTGGCCGGAATGGAGGAACATCGGGCAACAGTGACGGCGGAGGCAAGAGGCACACGACGGCGTGTGACGCAGGCACGGTGGTGCCTGATGGACAGAGCCGGGGCCGGAAGCACACACACGAGCCGTGCGCCTGCGCGGTCCTGCCGGTGGTTGCCGTGGAAACATCAGAGGCCTTGAAGGACGCCGTGCCACCGCTTCATATGTTCATACGAGGTTGTTTCATGGGCATACACAAGCCCTTATTGATCAGCTCAAGGGCATTATCCAGGCATATTGTCAGACTCTCAGTCAAGTTACTCTCAACAACTCTCTCTTGGCAGTGATAAGTTTATTGAGATATATGCATGATCCAGAAAGTCACAGTGTTAGAACTGAAGACTTTTGGTGGGTACAAGCTTAATATAGGTCATTTAAATAAAAGCCCCTTCCTTCCCCAAGCATACGTCACACATTCATGCCATACTTAGCGTTGCCATCTCAACCAAATGGAAAATATATGTCTTGGTTATCTACTGCTCAAGCTGGTACCAGAAGTGTCTCAAGGACACCTCACCCTGGGTACAACTTGTGAGGAAAGTTATGACTTCTACAAGCAAAGGTCCCACTCTCTCACCCGTAGGAATTCCCTCCCCCCAATAACCATGACAACCAAAGTGAGGAAAGCAAGGTTTGACACATATCGAGGGGCAGTTTCAAGGCCTAGCAGTACCAGGACTTTCACTTTAGTTTTTCACCCTACTCGGCTACATTTCTGAGACGTGCACCAAGCCCTGTCTTTCTTTTTTATACCTTATTCCTGTTCCTTAGCCTTGCTCTTTAGAGTGTCTAATATTCATAAGCATCTCGGTATATTTCTTGCTTGAGTCAGAGGGTTTCACAAAACAGTGCCCTGTTTAAAGAGAATCCAAAATGGCGGGCTTGCCGGAGAGCCAGCTCCTCTTTAGGTCTTGCAATCTCGTCTGCATCCCGACTTTGTCCTCTCACTCCCCCGTCTCCTTGCAATATTTTAATATGCAGTTAATACGTTTTCCAATATAACAGAGGTTTAGTTCTCTCCTGCCAGCTCTTGTTGTCTTGCTTCATGAAAGAACAATGGCCCTAGAAAGATGGCCTCCGGCAGTGCACAATTTATAGGTATGGAGTGGTTTAAATAGCCAATTTGTAAAAGCTTCAGACTCAATTTATGTGCTGGGCTTTTTTCCCCCCCGTGGCGTTTACTTTGAAAAAAGTGTAAAATGTGCCAGACTTCGATTCTGCTTACCCCTCTTGTTCCTCATCAGCTCACTCACAGTGAGGGGCGGGGTGGGGGGGGGAGGGAGAGGCCTGCTCCGTGCACTTTGAGAGTCCGTTTTGTCACTCAATATAATCAATCGCAAAAAAAAAAAAGTATTATTAAAGCCATAAACTGAAGGGCACACTGAATTGTTGTGGAGCTGCTCCAGACCCACTACAATTTTGATTTGGGGGGGGGGTAGAAAGTACAGTTTAGATAAGGGGTAGGCATTTTTTTCTCAAAAAGGACTCCCTGTGGATATTCAGCTTGGGGGGGGGGCAATCCCATTTGGCACTGCTGCTCCCTCGACTGCCATGGGTGGCAGAAAGGTCAGGTTGGCCCAGGCTGGCCCGATCTCATCAGACCTCGGAAGCTAAGCAGGGCCGGCCCTGTTTAGTTCTTGGATGGGAGACCACCAGGGAAGTCCAGGGTAGCTATGCAGAGGCAGGCAATGTCAAGCCACCTCTGAACACCTCCTACCCTGACCTGGATGATCCAGGCGGTCCCAATCGTGCCAGATGTTGGAAGTTAAGCAGGGCTGGCCCTGGTTAGTACTTGGATGGGAGACAGCCAAGGAAGTCCAGGGTCACTACGCAGAGGCAGGCGATGGCAAATCCTCTCTGAACATCTCTTACCCTTACCTGGAGGTTCTGTGCTTTCCCGATCTCATCAGATCTCAGAAGCTAAGCAGGATTGGCCCCGGTTAGTTGCTTGGGTGGGAGACGATGAAGGTAGTCCAGGGTTGCCATGCAGAGGCAGGCAATGGTAAACCACCTCTGTATGTCTCTTGGCTTGGAAACCCTACGGGGATGCCATAAGTCAGCTGCAACAGCTTTGGTCTCTTTGGAGGCATTATATCGCAAGAAGTCTGGTGTTAGCATAATCGTATCTTACTTGGAAGCGGTGACAGACTTCATGTTCCTGGGATCCAAGATTACTGCAGATGGTGACTGCAGCCATGAAATTAAAAGACACCTGGTCCTAAAGCGATGGCAAACCTAGACAGCACAAGAAAAAGTAGAAACATCACCCTGTCAACAAAAGTCCAGATGGTCAAAGCAATGGTATTCCCAGTAGTACTGTATGGCTGCAAGAGCTGGACCATAAGGAAGGCCAAGCGCCGAAGAATACATTCTTTTGAGTTATGGCGCTGGATAAGAGAGTCCCTTGGACTGCAAGAAGATCAAATCAGTCAATCCTAAAAGAAATCAACCCTGACTGTTCCCTGGAAGGCCAGATACTGAAGCTGAAGTTCAAATACTTTGGCCACCAGATGAGAAGGGAGCACTCACTGGAGAAGACTCTGATGCTGGGAAAGACTGAAGGGAAAAGAAGAAGGGGGCGGAAAAGGATGAGATGGTTAGACAGGGTTATCGATGCAACGGAAATAAAGTTGAGCAAACTCCGGAGGATGGCGGAAGACAGGAGGGCCTGGCGTGATGTGGTCCATGGGATCGTGAAGAGTTGGACTCGACTGTGCAACTGAACAACAACACTTGAGAGGCAACGTGCCAGGTGTTTATTATATCAAGGAACCAGAGGGCCTGGCATGATGTGGTAGTCCAACTCAAACTGTGCGACTGAATAACAACAACAATCATACTTGGGCTCATCAGATCTTGGAAGCTAAGTAGGGTCAGCCTTGGTGAGTATTTAGATGAGAACCAAGGAATGCCAAGGTTGCTACACAGAGGCAGACGATGGCAAACCACATCTTGCCTCTCTTGACTCCAAAACCTTACAGGATTGCCGTAAGTCAGGTGCGACTGGATGGCGTTACATAAGAACATGAGAACATAAGAGACACCAATGTTGGATCAGGCCAAAGGCCCATCCAGTCCAACTCTCTGTGTCACACAGTGGCCAGAAATACCAGGTTCCATCAGGAGGTCCACCAGTGGGGCCAGGACATTAGAAGCCCTCCCACTGTTGACCCCTCCCCAAGCACCCAGAAGACAGAGCATCACTTGCCCCAGAGCCCCTATCTATACCTTGTGGCTAATAGCCACTGATGGACCTCTGCTCCATATGTTTATCTAATTCCCTTTTGAAGCCGTCCATGCTTGTAGCCGCCACCACTTCCTGTAGCGGTGAATTCCATGTCTACCACCACATCTCCCTTGGACTCCTTATCTGTCCCCCTACAAAACGGAACTACCAAAATGTCATCTAGGTCCGCTTGTGTCTAAACAACTTTCTCTGCCCAGCCTCACTCCCGTGGTTTTGGTTTCGCTGGGAGGAAAAGAATGCAAAACCGCAAGAGTATCGATTCTGGAAGTTTAAGTGCATCAGATGCAAAAAAAGAAAAGAAAAGAAGAAGTCTCGGGTGCCAAGCCCTGGAATTGCCGTCAGCATCCTGACCGTGCCATTAAAGATGGGGCCGTCTAATTCTGTCTGGCCGGCTCTTTCTGCCACAGCCTTGAGTGACGTGCATGGCCCAGCGCACATTCGCTGAAAACTAGTATCGGGGAATGACATACAGTTTGATAACATAAGATGCTTAGAGGTTTTTTTGGCTCAAGTGAGATGTTCAGAGCTAATAGCCCCGGTGAGCAGAGTTTCAGCTGTGATCTGTACCTTGAGATATCGGCTGTGTCTGGCTCGGGGGAAAAGGGGGAAGAATGAAAGCTTATTTCTAGAAAAGGCTTCCGATGAGCTGCATTTGTCATTGAAGGGGAGATGGGTATAATTAGCTTGTCAGTCTCGTTTGGGCTGACTTGGCTTTCTGCGCTAAGAAAGATGGACTAACTGCCAGAGCCGCTGACAGGTAGTCGATAATGCAGCAATTAATGTCATAAATAATTCTGGAACCAATTATATCAAAATGGACTCTGAGCTTTAAAAAAGATCAGAATTCCCTTCTCCTTCTTCTTCCCGGCTAACAGCAAGCCTGAGCTTTTCATTTTTCTCGGTAATTACTTTTCATTGTGTATTGCCATAAAGTAGGGCCTTTTTCTTCTCTCCATATTTTTTAACACCACTTTCAATCCCAGCCCCCCCTCCCTGCTTGTTGCCCCTCTTCGCCCCCCTCCCCTCCCCGAGGACTCGGTTGTTACAGGATATCTTTGGTGCGAGCACCGTAATCTTTGAGCCGGGCTGTTTACAGGATAACTCCCGCTGCACTGGAATGATTAAGAGCCACATTTCCTCAAATGTCATGAGCAATGACAGCAGAGAACAACCAAAACAATGGCATTTGGAAATGAAGACATTTGTGAAATAAATTGATTTGTCTTATTATTTTAAAGGTTGTTCTGACTTTGCTTACACTGGACCTATCGATTTTTGGGTTGGCCCCCTCCGTTGGCTGTACAGTCGCAGCCGGCGAATGTGAACCAAGCTTATTCCCTTTTCACCACAAACACAATTCACTATAAGTCGAAGGGCTCTTCTACAACCCTTTCCAGTTTTTTCCGTCTGCAAGGCGGGGGGACAATGAGAAAGGTGATGCCTTGTTTGTGAGAATAGCAGTCCTTGTTTTGTATTTTTGTCTTGATGCATACTTAAAGGTTGCCAGGTCCAGGTTGGGAAAATCCTGGAGATTTCAGGGTGGAACCTGGGGAGAATAGAGACCTCAGTGGGGTACAATGCCAAGGTCCACCCTCCAAAGCATCCATTTTCTCCAACGGAGCTGATCTCTGTAGTCTGGACTGAGCTGTAATTCCAGGGAAACCCCTAGTCCCACAAGGAGGCTGGCATCCCTAGCGTACTTTCAGGAATTGATCGTGCAGATGAGTTTGGTATCGTACTGTGACAATCCCACCCCCGTTTTGTTTGTTTGGAGATCTTTATAAGCTCACAATTTTCTTTAGGATAACTGGGACCCGAGGCAGGTAATAACAATACGATTTCAGATCAGGGAAATGGTGTGGGGAGAAATGCTGAAGCCCCTCTTCCCGTGCGCTACAGTCCCAATCAGAATTGGGGCCCTGCGGCATTGCAGAAGTAGGTTCCTGCGGGGAACTTGCAAGCTGCTGTCTGTCTGCAAGTCCCTGTTGTAGCCACCAGTTTACCTCTGGTTTGACGCGAGGTCCCAGCCTCCAATCAGGACGTTTTCTCCTGAAGGGGAAGAAGATGGAGGACACCCAGCAAGCAAAAGCTGAACAAAAGTGGAGTTTTTCCCCCTTTTATTATTACTCTCCTCAGATTCAAGATAAAATATAAAGCAATAAACACAAAAACACAGCATATTTATTTATTTATTTATTTATCTTTCAACTTCCTACCCCGCTTGAACCCCAGGGGGTCTCTGAGCGGCTTACAGTTAATCGATTATCCCTACCTATGGCCACATATACTGGGGATGCAGTACTAAGCTTAATTTATCCATTTCTGCAATGTCCAAAATCTTATTTTTAAGTTCTCTTATGGATGGTATGGCTTTCGATTTCCAACGTCTTGCTATCAGTATTCTTGCTGCTAAGATATAAATTATTATATGTTTGTGGTTTTTTATTCTATCCGGAATCATGTTTAGTAGATATATTTCAGGGTTCAAAGGAATATTTATTTTAAATATTTCTAGGAGGATTTTATGGATTTTTTTCCCAATAGGTTTGTATTTTGTCACATCTCCACTATGTTCGTAGATGTTACTAGCAAGCGTTTAACCACCTGCGCCTCCGCTCCCATATCTGTTATGGCTTTAAAAAAACCCACAAATGCCAAGAATTTAGCAACAGAATGTGTTATGTCTGGATGGCTGTCTGCCACCGAAAAAGAGATCACGTGAGAGTTGACTTGGGAAATACTTGGATTTTTTTTTAATGCATTTATTTTCCAGGTTTTCACTTTTACATTCAACAAAATCTATATATACAAACAATATGTTAGTATATTAGTCATTTGTACATCTTTTTTAACTTCAAATATAAGGTTTTCACTAGCATTTCATTCACATTTCATACTCTTCTTTTATGTCTTAGCCAGTCATATATAATCTTCCATCTCTTCAAAATACATTTTCTGATTTATTATTCAGTACTAAGCTTAATTTATCAATTTCTGCAATGTCCAAAATCTTATGTTTAAGTTCTCTTATGGTATGGCTTTCAACTTCCAACGTCTTGCTATCAGTATTCTTGCTGCTGTCAAGATATAAATTATTATATGTTTGTGGTTTTTTATTCTATCCGGAATCATGTTTAGTAGATATATTTCAGGGTTCAAAGGAATATTTATTTTAAATATTTCTAGGAGGATTTTATGGATTTTTTTCCCAATAGGTTTGTATTTTGTCACATCTCCACTAAATATGGAGATATGTACCTACGTTTTTCCCACATCTCCAACATAGGTTTGAGGCTCTTGGGAAACATTTAGCAAATTTATCAGGGGTCCAATGCCACCTGTAGAACATTTTATAGATGTTTTCTTTATATGGGGAAATTTGGGGGGAAATTTGGGAGGATGTAGCCTGAAGAGCACAGGGTTTAGGGAGGGGAGGGACTCCAGTGGGGTATAATGCCATAGAGTCCACCCTCCAATGCAGCCATTTCCTCCAGGAGAACTCATCTTGGTTGTCTGGAAACCAATCGTAATAATGGGAGATCTCCAGGTGCCACTTGGAGGCGTGGGCCAGGTGCAGGAGTGTGAACCTGGTGGCACGCAGCCTCCCCTCTGCTAAGGAAATACTGGAAGAGACTGATAAGTAGCTTGTAGCTCTGATAAGTAGCTGACTCAGCTTGATGGGAAGAGCCTAATATGGGAACTGACTGCACCCGGAGAGAAACTCCAGCCAATGTGGGGTCAGCTTGTCTGCAGTCTTCCTGACTGCTGCTATCCGTTACTTGGCTTGTTTTGTACCCCTTCTTGTCATCTGACCCTTGGACTGCTTTCGTGTTTTTGTCTTGAGGCATACTTTCGGGTTGGCAGTGCCCTCCGGCCAGACTAGGGTTCCCAAGTACTTACTGTGATCTGGCGGGGGAAACATGCTTCCCAGCTGGACCATTCCTCCCTGTAACCAGAGGTCATTTCTGGGGGGATCACGGGGGATCGCAGTTCCCCTGGGTGAGGTACGGGGGGTGGGACACATGACGAAGCCCCGCCCCCTGCTTCCGGCCCTCATTCAGCCAGGAGGAGGCAGGAGAAGAGGGAGGGTAAGTTGCTTCCTCCCTGCCTCTCCCCACCCCTGCCTGCCTGGGGCCAGGGAGGGCCTTCGCAGGGCTT
>NW_015173210.1:36064-36884 GCF_001447785.1 Gekko japonicus | reverse complement strand
CTTAACCACTACGCCAAAGTAACTCTTCACACACGTTTCCTAAGAAGCGTTATGCTTTATTAGTGTACAAGACTGGTACCATGTCCACAGGATTATTGTTAGGAATAACTAGAAGGCGGGAACATCCCAATACATATAAGCTGGGCAAGGTAGCTGACAAGTCTGAGGAGACACAGCACTGATCCTGATGGATCCTGTGGCCTCCCTGTGAGCCTGGAGGAGCCAGTCTGAGGACCCAACAGCAACTTTGATGGACAAATGTCCTGCTTCATGTGTTTGCAGGATCTGAGGGCAGGAAGGTTTGGAGCCTGAGCTGGAGGTGTGGATGTTCTGAAGGCTGTAGTACGCCTCCTTCATTTTGAAATACAAAGCACCTTTTACATCCTACAGATGTGGGAAGAGTTTCAGAGGGCAGGCATGTTGGTTGGCAGTAGGACAGCTATGTTGGAGTCCAGGAGCACCTTAGAGACAAACACGCTTTTGGGGTAGGAGCTTTTGAGAGAGCTCGGGCCGGCACCCTCCTCCTTCTCCTCCGACTGTTCTTACTTCTTCCCCAATACCCACGAGGCCATCACAGGCCAGAAACGGAAGAAAACTGTAATTTTCACCACTTGATTTCTTCTTTTTTAAAAAATGTCTTAATATTAATACTATTATATTTATTTTATAGTTTTAATGGGGGTTTTTAAGCCCTCGGAGGGGGTTTTTTATTGATTTTTTTAAAACCTACAAAAACTAGAACAGAAAAAGGGGAAAGGGAAAGCTACGTATAAGGGAGAAAGTAAAGAACCCACTACTAACTAAAAACCCGAGAGAGGTG
>NW_015173210.1:27434-35975 GCF_001447785.1 Gekko japonicus | reverse complement strand
TCTGGCCCCAGCTCCTGCCAACCTAGTAGTTCGAAAGCAAGAAATTGCAAGTAGATAAATAGGTACCACTTCAGTGGGAAGGTAACAGCGTTCCATGTGCCTTGGCATCTAGTCATGCCAGCCACACGACCACGGAAACACCTTCGGATAGCACTGGCTCTTCGGCTTTGAAACGGAGATGAGCACTGCATCTCTAGAGTCAGATTCGACTGGCTTTCGAGCTAGGGAAATCTTTACCTTTTTTAATATCACCCAGAGCTCTGTGGTGTAGTGGGGACTGGGCAATTCAAAATAAAGCTCACTTAATCAGCTTTGACTCTTATTCTCCCCTAAAAAAATTGTTGGTGTCTGAGGTGCCCCAGGATGCAAATCTAGACACGGCTCTTCGGCGTAGAAACAGAGACGAGCACTGCATCTCTAGAGTCAGATTCGACTGGCTTTCGAGCAAGGGAAATCTTTACCTTTTTTAATATCTCCCAGAGCTCTGTGGTGCAGTGGGGACTGGGCAATTCATAAATGTAATATAGTAAATAAAGTTCACTTCATCAGCTTTGACTCTTATCCCCCCCCCCAAAAAAAATGTTGGTGTCTAAGGTGCCCCAGGATGCAAATCTAGACATGGCAATGACTCCAATTTTTCCTAGCATCAGGGTCTTCTCCAGTGAGTGCTCCCTTCTCATTGGGTGGCCAAAGTCTTTGAGCTTCAGTTTCATTATCTGGCCTTCCAGGGAACAGTCAGGGTTGATTTCTTTTAGGATTGACTGATTTGATCTTCTTGCAGTCCAAGTTACTAGTGTAGTGCACTGATAAAGGCACAGTGCTTCAGGAAATGAGAATTTCTGGAGCATCGAGGACAGAGGGGGTACCATAAGGATGGTGGTGGTGTTTTGGGGAATGGGGGTGCATTCAGACGGGCAGTTAATCCCGCAAATTATGCCTGTTAGAATTTTATCCTGATTTTTTAAATCCATTGTAGCATGACCAGACATCCCCCTGGTGAATCGCCAGTTGTGGAAATAAATACAATGGCCTCTAGAAAGAGGCTCTGGGCGGGTGCCCCGGCCTTGGACGCTCAGTGTCAATTTGTTGTGGCGACCTCAGCAGGGTATAATGACACTGAGTCCACCATTTTCTCCAGAGGAACTGATCTCTGCTACCTAAAGAACAGTTGTAATTTTGAGTGATCTCCAGCCCTCACCTGGAGATTGGCAACGAAGTTTCCCCAGAAGGGAATAGTTGGTTTGGAGGGTGGAGTCTATGGCTTTGTACCTGACCGAGGTCCCACACCTCCTGAAACCTCACCCTCTCCAGGCTCCATCCCTCACATATCCAGGAATTTCCCACCTGGAGTTGGCAACTCTATCTCCTTCCCAGCCAACCATCAACCTACCTTTATTTCCCCCTCACTCTTCAGCTTTCCACCCCCCACACACCTGCAGCCTCTCCTGTGCTCTGAAGCCCTGACTGCTACGTCACATTGGCTGTCATACGGGGGCCACCTCAGCAGCATATAAGGATACAGAGGCCACCATTTTCTCCAGGGGAACTGATCTCTGCCATCTTTGCTACACTCTGAATGACCGTTCTTCCTCCTGTGTAGAAAACACCATTCCGCTTCTTTAGTTCATCATCCAACAATTACCAGCTGGTATGTTGTCTCTCTTTCTGTCCTTTCCCATTTAACAAAAACCCCAAAGTCAGCTGTGATCCAACACATAAGAAACAATAAGGCGAACATACTGAGTAACCAACCAATGAAAAGTCATAACTTCTATGGCTGTAAATCACACCAGAACAATGCACTTTTCTCTCTGAAATCCCTTTTCCCACATCTGATCCGCAAACATACTTACTAGGCAGATAATGAATAACTTATTCTTGGACGGAGTGGCCTAGGTTTGATTTATCTCTCCATATAAATAAATAAGAAAAGGCTGTCAGATCTGGGCACATAAATCTCCTCTCTCCTGTAAGCCTTGGGTATTAGGGTGAAGGGGAGGAGAATCCGTGAGCAGGTGCTTTTAATCTAATTGGAGATTTGGGAGGGGATTAACCCTTTGCAGGCTGGGGGGGGGTAACTCATGAACTTGTATGAGTTTCTAGAAGCTTTAAAGGGCCAATCTTATTGAAAGTTAGAGTTTGATCCAGTTTTCCTTAATGCAAACATTAAGATGCTAGAATAACCTTACTGGGGAACTTGTGGAGTGAAGATGTGTGGACCACCCTTGAGAAAGTGAGCTAGTCTTGTTGCTGCATTGTCTGCTCATGCACAAATTCCTTGGATTGTCTGCCTGAGCAAGAACCTGTATAGCGCACACCTCACATTTTGCTTTATGCAAAACTAGGAATAAGGCCCGTTGTGGAAATAAATACAACAAGCTCTAGAAAGAGGCTCTGGGAGAGTGCCCTGGCCTTGGGCACTCAGTGTCAATTTGCTGTGGTGACCTCAGCAGGGTATAATGGCAGAGTCCACCATTTTCTCCAGAGGAATTGATCTCTGCTACCTGAAGAGGAGTTGTAATTTTGAGTGATCTCCACCCCTCACCTGGAGATTGGCAACAATGGTTCTCCAGATTGGCAACAATGGTTTCCCAGGAAGAAATGACTGGTTTGGAGGGTGGAGTCTATGTCATTGTACCTGTCTGAGGTCCCACCCCTCCTCAAACCCCACCCTCTCCAGGCTCCACCCCTCAAGTCTCCAGGAATTTTCCAACCTGGAGTTGGCAACTCTATCTCCTTCCCAGCCAAGCATCAACCTGCTGTTATCTGCCCCTCACTCTTCAGCTTTCCATCTCGCACACATAACCTGCAGCCTCTACCATGCTCTGAAGCCCTGACTGCTATGTCACATTGGCTTTCATAGGAGGGCCATCTCAGCAGAGTATAAGGACACAGAGTCCACCATTTTCTCCAGGGGAACTAATCTCTGCCATCTGGAGAGCAGTTGTAATTCTGAGTGATCTCCAGTCCTCACCTGGAGATTGGCAGCAATGGTTCCCCAGGAGGAAATGTACAGTTTTCCTCTGCAATCGGGACCAAAGCAGCTTACATCATTCTCTTCTCCCCCTTTTGACTTGCTCAACAACCCTGTGAGATAGGTTAGGCTGAAAGTCTATAACAGGTCCAAAATCACCCATTCAGCTTCCACAGCAAGAACCTCAGTCTAGCAGACCGTGCTCTGAAGTGCTGACTGCAATGCCTAGGATAGCCAACCTCCAGGTGGAGCCTGAAGATCGCCAGGTATCATAGAATCTACCATAAAATCTCCAGGAATATCCCTACCTGCAGCTGGCAACCCTAGTCAGGACTGGCCCCAATGATTTTTCTCCCAAAGGCCCAAATAGGCACAGAAAGGGCCTTTTACTGACAGAACCAAGCTTGGTTGTCTAACAACAGGCACTGAGGGGAAAGTAGGGTTGCCAGCTCTGAGTAGGGAATCCTGGAGCTGGCAACCCTAGTCAGTACTGGCCCCAATGAGTTCCTAACAAAGCCGTGGAAAGGGTTTCGTTCCTTTGTCTTTTTACTGACAGAACCAAGCTTGGTTGCCTACCAACAGCCACTGAGGGAAAAGTTAGTCCCACAGAGGAGCCAAGCAGGTGAAATGTCTTCTTCAGGAGAGAGAGCATATTCTGACAGGGAACAGTGGCTGGAGTGGGCGGGGAAGAGGAGCAGACCCAGCACCCAGCCAATGGCACGCAAGTACTCAGTGGTGGCTGATGGGCCTATGGCTGATGGAGCGCACTGTGGGCGGGACTCAGGCAATGCAACCAGTGGATAGGGACAGCTTCTGAGTGACACATCGTGGAGCCAACTGATTTAGAAGCATGTGGAATGTTCAGAAAGTGCCACCCCACTACTCAATTGTATATAAGGAGAAATATGCCAGGGCATGTGCTTATCAGGGGTTGTGACTCAGTGGTGGAGCACATGTTCTACATGTGGAAGGTCCCAGGTTCAACACCAACATTTAGTCAGTGATGTGAGAGACCTCCGCCTGAGACCCTGGAGAGGTGTTGCTGGTCAGAGTAGACAATGCGTGTTTTATGTGCTGTCAAGTCACGTCTGACCCACGGCGACCCCCATGAATCAATATCCTCCAAGATGTCCTCTTGCTAGCAGCCTTGCTCGGGTCTCACAAACTTGGGCCTTGGCATCCTTACATGAATCAATCCATCTCAGGTTGCGTTTTACTTTTTTCCAGTGCCTTCAACTTTTCCTATCGTTATTGTCTCATAATATGGTATAGTCCTTTTATCTTCTAGGGGAAGCTCAGGCTTGATTTGATCTGGAACCCACTTTTGGGGAGGGGGGCTGTCCATGTTATCCGTAAAACATTACACTGA
Organism: Gekko japonicus; assembly: GCF_001447785.1. Taxonomy (NCBI): domain Eukaryota; kingdom Metazoa; phylum Chordata; class Lepidosauria; order Squamata; family Gekkonidae; genus Gekko; species Gekko japonicus. The sequence continues at coordinate 31,632 of NW_015173210.1, read as the reverse complement.
CCTTGACAGACCAAGGGTCTCATTTAGTATAAGGCAGCCATTCGCCAATTAGTTCATATGGTGTGGAAAGGCAAATCCTTTAGCCATGTCAGGTAGCCCACATTGTTTGGGACTCATTCAAGCATTTAGATACAGTAGTAATAATAAATAATAATAATACCTTTCGATTTATTGATCGCTCAATCCGGCAGAGCTGCTGGCTCTGAGCGATTTACAGTTACACGGTTTCACACAAGGGACTATCAATTTCATAGGGGTAAGGGAGGACAGCATATAATTCTTTAAATCACACACATTTTGCAGCTGACGGGGATTTTTTGTTCAGCTGTAGGCTTCAGACATGTTCCGGAGGCATTCACTTTTCACCTTGGCTTGATGACATTGGTTCTTCCTGGGCTGCTTTGAATCGTAGCGCCGCACTGCCACCGCCTGGCCGGATTGGCCCATTACAGGCTTCTTAATGCCGAAGAGGTCTTTTTATCAGGCTTCCAAGCTGGACATTCCATTCGCCGGCTAACACCTCCCCTACGGGGGTTTAGTGTGCCCACCCTCTCTAAGGAGTGGTACCCATTTTATCTACTCACCGAAGCTTTTGAACCGCTGGGTGGACGGCGAGCTGGGGACAAGGCTGGTAGCTCACACCAGCATGGGCTAGAACTGACAGCAACTCTGTTCAGTTCAGATGTTAACTAGAGGATAAATCCTCTGTGCCACCGCTCCCCAGTAACACTGGAAGAAACAACTCCAGTGCATTTCCAGTTATTCACCTGTATCACATATCTCTGTGATCAGCTCAATAAGACCCATCCAGCTATATGGGGAAGCAAGGACAAAATGGGTGGGATTGTTTGGGAGGACAAGGTAGCCTGTAAAGGAAGAGAGAAGGTCATTTCACCAAACGGATGAGGCTGGTTAAGACAAGGAGTTCATTCCGGATGTAGGGGTTTGAGGACAGTCATCATATGAACGACGGACTATCATAAAAAAGGTATCCTGGAACGAATGAGGACAAATAAAATGAACACTGTCCTCTCAGTTATTGTAGCATCCTAAGGAACCTTCCAAAAGGAGCCATGAGAAGGTTCATTAGGATGCTACAATAACTCCAAGGAGAGTATCTTGCCTTGAAAATTCTATGGAAAAAATATGTAAGGGAAGACAGTGCTATAAATGGCAAACACACGCACACACAAAACCACTGTGAAGATTCACTTATAAGCAATATGTGTACTAAATAAAGACTATTACAAATTCATATGTCATTAGATTTATATAAACTTCAAGAATTTTATACAAGAATGAAAATTTCCAAAGTGCCCTTTAAACATGTACAACACCATGTCAGAGAACTAAACACACCAATTACAAAACCAAATCCAAATCTTAAAGGTTACTCAATTCAACAGGTAAGTCTGGAAAAACAGTGACTTGCTCAATTCAAGCGGTCAGTCTTCTGAGAATATAGCGGCATCAAGGCCGCCTGAAACTTCTGTGTCCCACAAAGAACAATTCACCAGGAAGCATTTACAAATCTTCCAGTGTAGACTGTGTAGCTTTCCAGCAGAGCAATTCAACAGGTGAGTCTTCTGAAAATTCACCAGCAAGCAGATACAAATCCTCCAATAGACTGTGTAGCTTTCCAGCAGACTAAGGTGTGTCCCAGGTGAAATCACGTTTCCAGTCTCCATCAGAGTCAAGAATAAGCATCTTCATATGGAGCTCACAAACTCATCAGAATTCTCACCACTTCCCATAATCGAGGAGCTAACTGCTTCCCACTCACTTAAGCTTCTACCAACCCCTCTGAGTGTGACATGGAATGAAGCGGGACATACTTCTTTAAAGCATGAGTACAATGGCTTTCAAACTTTCCTCCTCTTCGTCCTCCTTTCCAAATTCCTCCTTCATAGCTTAAAGGATCTTTTGGTGGCGCAGAAATTAAACTTGGAGAAAAACAGCATTTTCTTTTTTAAAAAAATAGATTTTATTAACTTTCCCCCCCTTAATAATTTAGGTAACAAAAGAGAGGAGCATCAATACGAAGGTACAGATTTTTCAAAACTACAGCTAGCCAATTCCCCTCCCCCCTCCCCGACATTGTTGCTTAGTTGTATAACAGCAGTCCTTTTATGTGTTATACACCCAGGAGATGTGGGCCGTGCTTCATGAGATGTACACCAGTAAGGTTGCACCTTACAGGCCATACTGTTGTGGTGGAAATGTTATGCTCTGAAGGTCATAAGAACATAAGAGACGCCAGTGTTGGATCAGGCCAAAGGCCCATCCAGTCCAACACTCTGTCACACAGTGGCCAAGAATACCAGGTGCCATCAGGAGGTCCACCATTGGGGCCAGGACATTAGAAGCCCTCCCACTGTTGCCCCCCCCCAAGCACCAAGAAGACAGAGCATCACTTGCCCCAGAGCCCCTATCTATACCTTGTGGCTAATAGCCACTGATGGTCCAGCAGGGGCAAGAGATGAGCTTTATCCAAAGGCCAAGTTGCATCCCCAGTTGTTATCTCACCTAAAAGACCAACTCCATGGGCAAAGGGCAAGACAGACAACTGTATAAAGGCCCCAGTCGCATGGGCCAGATAACGCAGGGGGGGAGGCGTGGCTGTTCACCCCAGAGCAAAATAAAGCGCGGTAGCCCAATCACATGGTCCCCTGAGTCTCCGTGCTTCGGCTGTTAGCTGGAGATCACACGGCGATGCTGAAACGTGGCAAAGAAGCAGTGGGATCACACAAGTGTTTCGCGTTTGTGCGCATGCGCAGTTCCGTGGAGCAGCACTGCTTTCAGTTTCGTGTTTGTGCGCATGCACTTATGAAAAACATCTGGTTTGCGACAGGACGTGTTGCCCACGGGTGCGCTATGCTTCCCAGCTGTTGCGGTGTGATCGCACCCCAAAAATCCACCCGACATTCGTGCCTTTAGCGTGGCAAATCCTCCATGTGAACGGGGCCAAAGTAAGGTTTTGAGTGAGAAGTTCTCTCTGCTCCCCCCCCCCCAAGAAAAAACTGGCTGTGTCTATCATCTCAGTTTGAGGGAGGAGTCTTTGTTAGTCAGAAGAACCTGCCAAGTGCATAAAGGGATTCTAAAATTCCGTTTGCTGGCCGGGGATGCCACACAAAAAAAGTCATTCTGGTTAGATGGGAAAATTGGGATTGGCTTTCCATGGCGTAAGTTCAGCTGCTTATGTATACAACATTGGCAGCAATATGGATGGGGGAGAGCATGTGTTGAATACATCTGGAGTGTCTTGGGCCTCTGAAGGTCACTCTGTGAAAGTAATATATGGTGCCAGGATTGGTAGCTCAAGGTCAAGTCAGCTTGCTTTTCATAATGCATAAACCTGAAGCTCTCCCGGACACCAATCATCTGACCTACAGCCTTGGAACAAATATTTTACTAAGTAAATCAGAGACCATGCTGGCATTTCTATTAACCTTCAATGCACTGGTGACAGGAAATGAATAATGATAAATAATAACTCAGGCTTGTAAATCATACTTAACATCACAGGCTGGAGGGGGGGGGTATCCTGGTAGACGACCATCTGTTAAGAGGGAAGCCGGAAGAGCTGGCTCAGAGAAAACAAAGGGGGGGGGGCGACGACGTTGCCCTCTTTCCCAAAGATTTCCCAAGGTGTCCTTACAAAGACAGTTTTTGAAAAGGGATCACTGTAGGTCCCTGTATTTAGAGACGTTAACCAGCCTGGAATTAAGATCGACTTTTACAGCTTTTTTTTTTTGGAGCTGCGGTGGCTCAAGTGGTTAAGACGCTGAACTGCAGGCTGTGGAAGGCCGGTAGTTCAGCAATTCGAGACCCGAGTTGCCGCGTGATGGCGTGAGCTCCCGTCTCTGGTTCCAGCTCCTGCCAACCTAGCAGTTCGAAAGCAAGAAATTGCAAGTAGTTAAATAGGTACCACTTCGGTGGGAAGGTACCAGCGTTCCGTGCGCCTTGGTGTTTAGTCATGCCGGCCACATGACCACGGAAACGTCTTCGGACAGCGCTGGCTCTTCAGCTTTGAAACGGAGATGAGCACCGCAACCCTAGAGTCGGACTCGACTGGCTTTCGAGCAAGGGAAACCTTTACCTTTTACCTTTACAGCTTTAAGATTTCAATCCATGCCCTCAATGATCAGGACTGGATGTTTCTTTGGTATTCCTGCCCCCCTTAGACGTTTTCTTTGTG
>NW_015173210.1:27200-27357 GCF_001447785.1 Gekko japonicus | reverse complement strand
TGCACAATTTAACGCGCCAGAACGCGATCAGGCACGGCGGCGGCAAATCAGGGTTTTGTTTGTCGGCACGTGCTTCCGGCGCACGTCAACGCGGTGAGAGGAGCACGCTTGAGCGATCACACATAGGTATTCCATCGATGGCCCGTAGCAAACCCTT
>NW_015173210.1:5951-24462 GCF_001447785.1 Gekko japonicus | reverse complement strand
AGGGTTAGATCAGTAGTTGTTCCCTCTAAGCTGTGGAGTCTTGTGAGCAAAAATTCTACTTGGTGAGCTACTGGCATTAAAGTTGTGAGCAAAAGATTTGGCTACTGCATAAATTAGTTTGCTCTGGAGCCCTCCTTCCTGAGCTGAGACAAAAATGTGTGATCCAGAGGCTAAAAAACTGTGAGCTAGCTCACACTAACTCAGCTTAGAGGGAACACTGGTGGCAGATAACCTGTTTTCTTTCAGGAGAGCTTGTCTACCATCACTGAGTGTCTCCTTAGAAAGCCCCTGAGAAGCTCCTAGAGAATCCCAGCTTCCCCCAGAACACAGTTTGAAAACCACTTATATTATCCACTTCAGTGTTTTGGTGAAACGCAGTCAGTTGCTGCATTAACATTTACATTCTGTTGTTGTTCCTCTTGGGGGCGAGGGATGAATCTTGACCTGAAGGGACCGCCGCGATCACTGATTTATTTTCTCCACTGCTCAGTCCCACTTCTCCCCAGAGGAGACCTTTCCAATTAAGCAAAAATAAGCCAAATGGTATATTGTGCTATCTGATGGAGCCTGGCCCTTCTGCAAGACAGACAAATTAATTTTCGAGACTTAAACGTCTGTAACCAGTTCCTGAACAGAAAGCTCAGCATTTTGTCCCCTTAATCTCTACCCTCCACTTTTTCAAATACAAATTAAATCATTTAGCCATGATTTAATAAGCACTAAAAAGTGTAATGAAGTGGGTAATGAATGGGAGGCTCATATTTTCTAAATCCACTTGGGGCCCAAACCGCCATGCTCTTGCGCAGCATACCTCAATTGCAATGGGGCTTCCGCCAGTCAACTTCTCCCTCTGAGTTTGCCCTTTATGTGTGCATAATTCTCCTTCTTAAGAAACACGTTGGGATAACCCATGGCAGTAGACAATGAGTTCAACTGATACTTGCCTACAGCGTGGGTATCAAAAGCACCACAAAGACACAGCCCTGCCGTGAATGTCCCAGGCGAGTCCAATCCTGTCAGAACTCAGAAGCTATCATGTATGACTTAACATCACATAAGGCTCCAAATATTTCTCAAACATAGGTCCCTGTCACACGGGCTGGAAAATGCGGGGGGGGGGAGCGTGGGTGTTTGCCCCGGAGCAAAGTAACACACGGCAACCCGATCACATGTCCCGTCATGTGGCTGTTTGCCCCGGAGCAAAGTAACGCATGGCAGCCCGATCACATGTCCCATCGAGGTCCCGTGGTTAGGCCGTTAGGTGCTGATCACACAGCTATCCTGCAGCGCGGCAAAGAAGTGGTGTGGCGCAATCACACCGGCAATCGCTAGGTGCCGCTTCCATGGCAAATGGGATTTTTTTTTCTCGTCGAAGTTTGTGCATGCGCATGATCGTTTATGCGGATCCTGTGGAGACTTACAGAAAAAAAACCCATCCGGTTTGCGACGGGACATGGACGGGTGCCGGATGCCACGGGATTCATGTGGAAACGCGATCAGACGGCCACCCTTGCCCCACGTTTTTCGAAAACTAGTACCTTCGGCGCTACGCCTCCCAGATGTTCCGGTGTGATCGCACCCGGAAAATCCACGGGACGATCATGCCTTCAGCGCAGCAAATGCACTGTGTGAACGGGGCCAGACAATAGTATTCAATACATGAAATATAAGAAATACAATAGATAGGCTGGAGATTTAAAGAAATATCTAACATTCACTCGTTGACATTCCCGAAAGCAATTTTCACAATTAAAGTGGACTGAAAAACATGATTTTCAAATGTCCATAAAGCAAAGCAAATACATCCACTTCTAAAGACTTAAGATAAATAATATAAAGTACATATATATAATATAATATAAATTTATTATTTATTTATAATAAATGAATAAAATACGTTGCAATCAGCAAGTAGACCCAGTCCTTAGGACTTGAAACAGGCAATAAGAAATAGAAAATAATGTTTTTCAGTCCATTGTAATTGTGAAAATTGCTTTTGGGAGTGTCAAAGAGTAAATGTTAGATATTGCTTTAAATCTCCAGCCTATCTATTGTTATTTCTTACATTTCATATATTGAATACTGTTGTATGTTTGAGAAATAATTGGAGCCTTATGTGATGTTAAGTCATACATGATTTATATTTACTCATCTATTTTCTTATGTCAATGTAAGAGCTCAGAAGCTAAAGCAAGGTTGGCCCTGGTCAGTACTTGGATGGGAGACCACCAAGGAACTCCAGTGTTTCTACACAGGGGCAGGCAATGGCAAGAAGTATTGATTTCTATACCCTGCTTTTCTCTACTTTAAGGAACTTCAAAGTGGCTCACAATCTCCTTCCCTTCCCCTCCCCATAGCAAGCACCTTGGGAAGTAGGCGGGGCTGAGAGAGTTCTGAGAGACCCGTGACTGGCCCAAGGTCACTCAGCAGGCTTCATGTGGAGAAGGAGTGGGGAATTGACCCCTGTTCCCCAGATTAGAGTCCACCACCACTCTTACCCACTACACTACGCCAGCAAACCACCTCTTAATGTCTCTTGCCTTGCAAACTCTACAGCCTTGTTACAAGTCAGCTACAACTTAATGGTACTTTGCACCACTACCACAAAAGCACCAACATTCATGAAGTCACACTTCAGATGTCCTTTTGTTGTTGTTCAGTCGCACAGTCAAGTACAACTCTTTCTGACCCCATGGACCACATCACGCTAGGCCCTCCTGTCTTCTGCTATCCTCTGGAGTTTGTTCAATATCATGTCCGTTGCATAGCTAACACTGTCTAACCAACTCATCCTTTGCCATCCCCTTCTTCTGTTACCTTCAAACTTTCCCAGTATCAGGGTCTTCTCCAGTGAAGGCTCCCTTCTCATTTGGTGGCCAAAGTATTTGAACTTTAGCTTCAGTCTCTGGCCTTCCAGGGAACAGTCAGGGTTGATTTCCTTTAGGATTGACTGATTTGATCTCCTTGCAGTCCATGTTGTTGTTGTTGTTGTTCAGTTGCACAGTCGAGTCCGACTCTTCGCGACCCCATGGACCATCTCCCGCCAGGCCCTCCTGTCTTCCGCCGTCCTCTGAAGTTGGCTCAATTTCATGTTCGTTGCATCGATGACACTGTCTAACCATCTCATCCTTTGCCGTCCCCGTCTTCTTTGACCTTCAATCTTTCCCAGCATCAGGGTCTTTTCCAGTGAGTGCTCCCTTCTCATTTGGTGGCCAAAGTATTTGAGCTTCATTTTCATTATCTGGCCTTCCAGGGAACAGTCAGGGTTGATTTCTTTTAGGATTGACTGATTTGATCTTTTTGCAGTCCAAGGGACTCTCAAGAGTCTTCTCCAGCACCATAGTTCAAAAGAATCTATTCTTCGGCGCTCGGCCTTCCTTATAGTCCAGCTCTCGCAGCCATACATGACTACTGGGAATACCATTGCTTTGACCATGCGGACTTTTGTTGGCAGGGTGATGTCTCTACTTTTTATCATGCTGTTTAGGTTCGCCATCGCTTTCCTCCCAAGGAGCAGGCGTCTTTTAATTTCATGGCTGCTGTCACAGTCTGCGGTGATCTGGGATCCCAGGAACGTGAAGTCTGTCACTACTTCCACGACTCCCCCTTCTATTTGCCAAGGAGTGATGGGGCCGGATGCTAAGATCTTAGTTTTTTTGATGTCGAGTTTCAAGCCCACTTTTGCGCTCACCTCTTTCACCCTTAACAAGAGGCTCTTTAGGTCCTCTTCACTTTGTGCCTTGACGTGGCGAGGGGCCTTGCGTGGTTCGATGAGGCTGCGGGTTATGCCATGGAGGGCCACCCAGGACGGACAGGCCACAGCAGAGAACTCAGACAAAACATGATCCACTGGAGAAACAAATGGCAACACACTGCAGTACCTTTGCCACGAAAAGCCCATGGACAGTAGCATAATTAACATTGCACTAAACCAAAGGAAGTTTTAATGTGAGAACTGGACGTGGCTGCAGTATACCGCATGCCTAATGCTCAGACATTAAAGGCCATTAAAGGAAGTATTCCAGGCCACAAGACCAACAAACTCGCTATGACCAGGGAGGGCGTTTTCGGTGGCGACTCCTACCTGGTGGAATGAGCTCCCAGAAGAGATCCGGGCCCTGCGGGACCTTGTACAGCTCCGCAGGGCCTGTAAAACGGAGCTCTTCCACCAGGCTTTCAAGTAGGAGCCGCCGCCACCACTATGCCATCAACACCTTTCCATCACCGCACTCTACCACCGCTGGTGAGGGTATCATCGAGGGTGCGGGACGTCCCTAGTGGACGACAGGGTTGTGGGGACATATATTGTTGTTGTTGTTTAACTAAAACATCTTCAGAATACCATCTTCATTTTATGATTCGGAGTGAGTATCAGAACACCGAAAATGTATTTTTTACTAATTTTAATTAACTGTAATGCTTGTATTATTGTATTTTATACTGCTTTTATCGTTACAATTTGGCATTTTGCCCTTGTTACCCGCCCTGAGCCTTCGGGGAGGGCGGGATACAAATCCAAAGAATAAATAAAAATAAATAAAATATTTTAAAATTTGCTTTAAATATATATATATATATATATATTTCACTCATTCTAAAGGAGCAAACGTTCCATAAGAGGTTCAGCCACACTTTGTCCTCCTACAGTTTCAGTCCTACTATTGCAAAAATCAGAGCAATCCCCCCCCAAAGCACTTTGTAAAACAAGTCCCTCACCAGGTTGATATTGCGCGGTGTTAGCCCACTGCAGACCGGGCACGGGTGCAAGGGTATCCAATAAAGACTGGAGTCTTCAATCTCGCCGCCGCTGCCTCGGGGAGATCGAGCGGGGGGGGATGGAGGAGACGGAGCTCTTCTCCCTCCCCGCGAGTATCGCGGGTCCCCCTCTTGTATATATATATTTCACTCATTCTAAAGGAGCAAACGTTCCATAAGAGGTTCAGCCACACTTTGTCCTCCTACAGTTTCAGTCCTTCTACTGCAAAAATCAGAGCAATCCCCCCCCCAAAGCACTTTGTAAAACAAGTCCCCCACCAGGTTGATATTGCGCGGTGTTAGCCCACTGCAGACCGGGCACGGGTGCAAGGGTATCCAATAAAGACTGGAGTCTTCAAGGCTTGTGTAAAAGTTATTTACAGTTTATTTTACAAAGCCTCCACCAAATAATTACACTGAGTGACGTAATGCTCCACAGACAACCAATATACATAAGAAGCATACATACATAGTACTTCACTGTTACATCCATTGGCCAATCAGGGCCAATGCTTAGTCATTGTTAATTAGCTCTGGCAAGAACCAGCCAGAACCGGTCAGAGCCAGCTCTTCAGTCACCTAGAGCTGTCAGCTCCTGTCACTTAGATGCCTCTGATCTATAACCAGACTTAACTGCAACACTGAGTGTTGCCACCTCTGGCTTGGGAAATCCCTGGAGATTTAGTGGCAGTGCCCAGGGGAAGCGCCTGAGTAGAGTAGAGTTTGAGGAAGGGAGGGAGTTCAGAGGGGACGCGATGCCATGGAGCATGCCCTTCAAAGCTGCCATTTACTCTGGAGGAACACATCTCTGTAGTCTGGAGTCCATTTGTGATTCCAGAACTCTAGGGCCCACTTCGAGGTTGGTCACCCTAACCCCACCTTTTAAAAAAATGAATTTCCTCCCCCGAGACTTCATAGGCTGATGTTCCCTGAGTATTTGTTTCAGACGATGTCGCAGTTTTGCTGCGTCTGGGCTATAAAAGGCAAGCGAGCCGAGATTTACAGGGTTGCCAACCTAACACTAGGGGTGGAGAGCAACAGGGTTTTTTATACCACGGAGATGTGTGAATTCCTAGAGCATCGTGATGTCGCTTCTGGGTGCAAGCCAGAAGAACGTCCTTCCCCATTCCAGCCCCTTGCTCCCACTGGAGTGAGAATCACCAGCAGGGCCTGGAACCTAGAGCTGGCCCAAAACTGGAGTGATACGGTTCCTATGACCCGTTTCAATCAGCACTCTGGCCACCGCATTCTGTGCCGATTTCAGCTTCTGAACAAACTTCAAGGGCAAATCCACACAGAGTACATCGCAGTAACATAATCTAGATATTACTGGAGCATGCAACCACAGTGTTGAGATCTTTCCCACCCAGGGCCACAGGTGACTCACCAGTAAAAGCTGGTGAAAGGCATCAATGACCACTGCTGCCACCTGTTTATCCAGCAAGAGTCTCTGGTACAGGAACACCCCCAAGCTGTGAACCTGCTTCTCGGTGCCCACCCACAGGTTCATCTTTCCCTCCTTCCCTCCCCTGGCAGCCTCTACCCAGGGAAACTACGGCCCAGTTGCACCCGGGAGGAGGATGCAAGTCATGTGGCATCAAGATCAATGGTTGCAGGTGGGACTGACCCCATTGCATCCTCCCTCAAAGGCCAAAGGACCCTTTCCCCTTTTCCTGCTTTTTATTGACAGATAGCAAGGCTTGAAGGCTGCCAATACTATTGTGGTTGCCTAGCAACAGCCACAGAAGACACTCATTTCTTAAAGCCAGTGACACTGCTTGTATTGTCTTTAGGGGTTTTAAGATTTCAGATTTTTCTGCAAACCTGGGGCATTTTCCAGGTGTGTAGAAAGATCCACCTTGTCTGTTCACGGCTTCAGTCTCTGGATTCTTGTGTACAGACCTGGCCACGCTGAGAATTAAATATATGGATTGTTACTCTACCATTTTGCAAGAATCCTATGAAAATTGTGGGAATGCCCTCTATTCAATTAAGATTTTTGTAAAATTGCCCCCCCTCCCTTTTTGGCTTAGTACGACTAACAACAGTAACAGTAGGAGCTCTATTGAGGAGAAGAAAATTGCTGCTGCTGTTGTTAATAGGCCAAACAATGGGGGGGGGAGAGCAAAGTTTAAGTGATATTGCCAAAAGGACCAGTTCAGTCACACATTCTCTCTCCAAGAATCATGTGCACATATGCTATGTATTCCTACCCCCCCCAACCCCACACACCCCAGTGTCGTGTAAATACAATAATGCAAGATCAAGCCACTGCATAAGCAGGCACAATTCACCCCCCCTCCCCATACACACCCTCTTTAAGACACTAGCATTAACCAGAATGAATCTTCAGATTAATTAAAATGAAACAGTGGATATTCATTTGCACTGCAGAGTCTGTGATGAATAGCTCTGAAAACCCATGTCACAGCTAAATAAATGGCCCTTCATTTATTCCGTGTGCCCATATAGACAACTTGATGTATTGTCTCCATAGATGTCTCAATGAATGTAATCACTTGATCATAATAGATCATGTTGCATTAGGATATGTCCGGAGCTGTAATTTACTACCCAAAGTGTGAGGTATTAGCAACACTGGAATAATCTCTACATGGAACAGAGAGCTTTGAATTCATTATGCGCAGGCTTTGGACTTTAAAACGTTAATAATATTGTAAACTAAAGGTACACTTTGTGTAACATAAATCTAAGTGTCGGCTCATCCTTTGCGCTCAATAAATATACTTCTCATCAACTTTTAATTATGCTGTTTACATTATTCTGTCCTGAGGAGGATAACGCTCGGTAAATCACCTGCTTCTAGTGTATACTGCAGCATAAGTTTAGTTAATTAAACCATATATTTTATTAGTTCTTGCACTTCCTTCTTATAAACGTATACAGTGCTCATCTGGGGAAGGGGAATTAGAGAGGTCTTTATTTATGTTGGAGTCAGAGACAGTGCTGGAGAATCTGTATGAAGTCTGCGATGAGGCAGCCTGGTGGCTTTCTTCTGAATTCTCAGGAATGGCATGCTCTTCTCAACCAACAGAAGGCACCAGAGAGCAAAAGACGGTGTGGTAGACGTTGCAGCTGCCATAACGTATGGGGGGATGCCATGACAGTTGGAAGGTGGATGGAACCGGAAGCCACACCAGAAGTGCGCTTTTGGAGAACACATCCTCAGATTTCAACGTTCCTTTGGGTCTCTGTATCTTTCCCGATTTAGCTCACTCCAGTAGTAAGTTGTGGTGATAAAATTTTAGTGTATATAGCCAAAGGCGGTTACGTACAATACAAAGGTTAACAAATAAGGTGGGGGGGGGGGGAGACCCACAACATTAAAAAAAAACCAACTAGAGAAAAATTAATAGGGAGATTTGGAAAGGGCTCAAAATTGGGGTTTAATCAGTTAGGCGGACCATCTCCCTGTTCTGCTGGGAGATGGTCCACCTAACAGGGAACTTTCCAACAGGGAACTTTCCAACAAAGGATGTATCAGAGGAAGACAAGCGCACACACACACGCACACACAATTTAGTCTTCACAACTATGTGCATTATAAAATAAAGGAGATGTTGTCCAGAAATCTGGAAGGGGGGGGCTGTGGTAAAAGAAACAAACCCTATTTTGAAATAATTATAGCTGTTGAGTTTTGATACACACACACACAAAGTGTGACAGATGGCTCAACAGGCCAGAATCTATGTGGATAATTCTAAAGTGGCTGAAAGTCTTGTGACCAAAATAGGAATTTGTGGCTGTACTTAAAGAGCAGTGACAGACTTCATGTTCCTGGGATCCAAGATCACTGCAGACGGTGACTGCAGCCATGAAATTAAAAGACGCCTGCTCCTTGGGAGGAAAGCGATGGCGAACCTAGGCCCCAGTCACACGGAGCACTTGCGGCACTAAAGATACGGATGATAGGTGGATTTTCCGGGCACAATCAAACCGCAACATCTGGGAAGCGTAGTGCTCCCGTGGCTTCCCGCCGAAGATGCGGAGTAAAAAATTAGTACTTACGAGGTACTGGTTTCCGGACACCGCGGGGCAAGGGCGGGCATCTGATCATGTTTCTGGTGGACTCCCGTGGCATCTGGCACCTGCCGATATTCCCTCGCAAACAAGGGGTTGTTCCCCCCCCAAGTCTCCGCAGGATGCGCAAAAGCACCCAACGGCGCATGCGCACAAAATTCAGGAAAAAACCCACCCGTTTGCCATGGAAGCGGCGCCTAGCGATTGCTGGTGTGATCGCACCATGCTGCTTCTTTGCCGCGCTGCAGGATAGCTGTGTGATTGGCACCTAAGGGCCTAACCACGGGACCTCGACGGGACATGTGATTGGGCTGCCGCACGTTACTTTGCTCCGGGGAAAACAGCCACACTCCCCCCCCCCCGCATTTTCCAGCCCGTGTGACCGGGACCCTAGACAGCATAATAAAAAGTAGAGACATCACCCTGCCAACCAAAGTCCGTATGGTCAAAGCAATGGTATTCCTAGTAGTACTGTATGGCTCCGAGAGTTAGACTATAAGGAAGGCCGAGCGCCAAATAGATTCTTTTGAATTATGGTGCTGGAGAAGACTCTTGAGAGTCCCTTGGACTGCAAGGAGATCAAATCAGTCAATCCTAAAAGAAATCAACCCTGACTGTTCCCTGGAAGGCCAGATAATGAAACTGAAGCTCAAATGCTTTGGCCACCCAATGAGAAGGGAGCCCTCACTGGAGAAGACCCTGATGCTGGGAAAGACTGAAGGTCAAAGAAGACGGGGACGGCAAAGGATGAGATGGTTAGACAGTGCTATTGATGTAATGAACATGAAATTAAGCAAACTCCGGAGGACGGTGGAAGACAGGACAGCCTGGCGTGGTGTGGTCCATGGGGTTGCGAAGAGTCGGTCTCGACTGTGCAACTGAACAACAACACTTAAGAAACATGTCAGGTGTTTCTTATATCAAGGAACCTTTAAGTTACTTGCTTGGAATAGTGTAAGTCTGTCTGTAGCAGTAGGAAAGAGCAGGAGTCCAGGAGCACCTTAGACTAACAAAATTTGTGGCAGGGGAGGAGCTTTTGTGGGGCACGGCTCACTTCTTCAGATACATCTAGAATGTGAGTCCATCTGTCCTTATAACTGGAGAGCAGATCGGTTTCAGATGCTGAATGACAATAGCAGGCTTGATTGGCTTAGGTGTGATGTACATTGAAGCACACATTCATGACTTTGTTAGGGCTACGCCAGTTTTTGCCAAAATAAATAAATAAATCTGTGTTTGGAAATATGTAGTAAAATTTGGATTCAGTAAATGGAACAAGTCCACAGAACAGATATATCCCATAAGAACATCAGAAGAGCTCTGCTGGGTCAGACCAACGGTCCATCTAGACCAGCATCCTGTTTTACACAGTGGCCAACCAGTTCCTCTGAATGGCCAGCAACAGGGCACAGAGGCCGAGGCCTTCCCCTCAAGGACGATGTCTGGGACTTGCAAACCAGAGAGGCTGCGTACAGAGATCGTCTCATCGCTCTTGAAGCTCAAATCAGAAACCTGAACCTCAAGATTCGCGGGATTCCAGAGGGGGAAGAAGGGTCTATGGATTTAATTTGCTTTATTTCAACTTGGATTGCTTCAGTTTTTAACCAGAGTACTGCCAACACCACCTTTATGAAAGACTGATACTATCTTGTAATTTTATTCGGTGACCATCTTCTTTCTTACTGAGCACCTTATTTGTGTTGATAATTACTGGTTTTACTGTTGTTATGTTTTTATGCGTGGGCACTTGTTGCTCTTTGTAAGCCGCCCTGAGCCCACTTGCGGGGAGGGTGGGATATAAATGCTAAAATAAATAAATAAATAAATAAATAAATAAATGTTGCCTCCTGGCTCTGGGATTCAGAGGATTAGTGCCTCTGAAAGTGGAGGTTTCCCTCAGTCACCATAACTAGTCGCTACTGATAGACATATCCTCCATAAATCTGTCTAATTCCCTGTTAAAAGCTGTTTATTCCTGTTGCCATCGCTATATCCTCTGGCAGCGAATTACACACTTAAGGAAGGGGGCAGAGCCCCCCAAGGCCCCACTGCAGCTACAGGCCTGTCCCACAGGGGCTGTTTGACTTTTGGCTATTGCTTCTTAGTGTGGAACAGCCCTAACCTTTCCCTTCCAGATAACCTATTCTAGTACTCCTTCCTGTCGATGGCGTTCCAGTGCCACCTTGATCACAGCAACTAAGACGGCTTCGAATAGCTACTCTAAATATGGGATGTGTCAGCCTAGACTCTGTCATGAATTATCAGTGGATCCTCGTATGTCACAGAGCTGGAACGGAGATCAGTTTCCTGATGTTGCATCTCAAAGATGGGGTCAGTGGAAATCAGGGAAAATATGCCCGTCTTCATTACCTGGGAAACTGAGATAACGTGGCTGAGGCACGACCCTGATTGTGTTCCTGGGGGGAAATTCTAGCAAGTGGTTTTGAAAAACCTCTCATCAGATGTTTGGTGAGAGTCCAAAGTGGGGAGAAGATAATTCCCCCCCCCTAAAATTGAATGCCAAACCTGATTGCATTCCGAGGCTTGTTTTGACATTTTTATCTGTGCCCTGGTAAATGTCAGGCTTAACCAGAAGCCGATAGGAAAGAGGATAAAATTTGGAACTGCTCTTCCCATTGAGGCAGCTCTCCGCTCATCCTGCCTGGCTTTTTAGACAGTTGGTCAAAACAATTTTCCTTCACGGAGCGTTTGGGGTAAATGGATTGTGAGTTCTACTTGTATTCTGAAACTGCTACTGGTTCTTCTGCCCCCCCCCCAGCCCCCGATTTTTTTTCAGTTTCCTTCTGTTTCAAGTTTGCTGATGCAGCTTCATCGGTGTTAATTCTGGCGGGTTCATTGCTGACTGGTTATGGGTTTGTCCTGCTGCTCTATTAGGGCTGCCAACCTCCAGGTAGTGGCTGGAGATTTCCTGGGGTAACAACTGATCTCCCAGCGACAGAGCTCTGTTCGCCTGGAGGAAACGGCCGCTTTGGAAGGTGGGCTCTATGGCATGGTACCCCATTGGAAGTCCCTTTCCTTCTCAAACCTGGGCCTCCTTAGTCTCCACCCCCCAAAAAAATCTCCAGGTATTTCCCAACTTGGAGCTGGCAACCGTATACTTTATACTGATGTCCCATGTTTTTGTTTTTATTTTTTTAATTTAAAACATTTATCAACCACCTTTCTCCATTGTGGAACTCAAGGCAGCTTACAATATAAGTCAAACAATAATTACGAAAACACAATAAAAGCAACAGTAAAAATAGATAAAAGGCCATTCCACTTGTTGTTGTTGTTCAGTCGCACAGTCGAGTCCGACTCTTCGCGACCCCATGGACCAGCTCCCGCCAGGCCCTCCTGTCTTCCGCCATCCTCTGAAGTTGGCTCAATTTCATGTTCGTTGCATCGATGACACTGTCCAACCATCTCATCCTTTGCCGTCCCCGTCTTCTTTGACCTTCAGTCTTTCCCAGCATCAGGGTCTTCTTCTCCAGTGAGTGCTCCCTTCTCATTGGGTGGCCAAAGTATTTGAGCTTCAGTTTCATTATCTGGCCTTCCAGGGAACAGTCAGGGTTGATTTCTTTTAGGATTGACTGATTCGATCTCCTTGCAGTCCAAGGGACTCTCGAGAGTCTTCTCCAGCACCATAATTCAAAAGAATCTATTCTTCGGCGCTCGGCCTTCCTTACAGCAACTCTCGCAGCCATACATGACTACTGGGAATACCATTGCTGTGACCATGCGGACTTTTGTTGGCAGGGTGATGGTCTCTACTTTTTATCATTCCACTTAGCACTGCCCATAAATTTAAAAAACAAACAGCCAAATGCAGCCCTGACTAAAAAAGCCTTCAACTGCCTCCTGGGGAATCATAGAATCATAGAGTTGGAAGGGGCCTCCAGGGTCATCTAGTCCAACCCACAGCACAATGCAGGGAATTCACTAATACCTCCCCCTCCACACCCACAGTGACCGCCGTTCCACGCCCAGAAGATGACAAAAAACCTTCCAGGATTGCTTCCTGACCCCAAAGTGGCGATCAGCATTTCCCTGGGCGTGTCAGAAAGGGCCACAAGAACTAAGCACTGAGGCAACCTTTCCTGCCCTCCCACTCATGATCTGCCTCAGTTCACAGAATCCGCATTACTGCCAGATGGCCATCTAGCCTCTGCTTGAAAACCTCCAAAGAAGGAGAGCTGTCAGCTATGCTGCCATGGGGGTTGGGGAGTTCATTCTGTGTCTTGTTAATTGTTATTGCATTCTTATCTCTGCTGTTCTGCCTTTGCTGAAACACCTATCTCTACAGATGTGCAGGAGGAGGTTGTGTTGTCTGGAGGGCTCCTATGTACCATGAGAGACTCCTGGTTCTCAGCTTTAGCCACCTAACGGTTGCCTGAGTTATCCCGCGCACGAGAGGGTGCCTAATTGCCCAATGCCCTTGGGGGGTGCATACAAATACCCTATATCCTATTATGCTCTAATGGCTGTGGCCATTCTTAACAGTGCCTGTGTTACTGCATCTATAGCTTTGCAATGAAAGTATAACCGTTCCTGAATGCGTGTACTTCGTTGTTAGCTGTGGGTTCTGAGAAGAGCCCACCATCTCCCGAGGAAGCCTGTTCCCTTGAGGGACCGCTCTAACCGTCAGGAAGTTCTTCCTAAGGTTTAGCCAAAAACTCTTTTGATTTAATTTCAACCCGTTGGTTCTTGTCTGACCTTCTTGTGCAACAGAAAAAACTCTGCCCCATCCTCTCAATATGACAGCCCTTCAAGTACTTGAAGATGGTTATCATATCACCTCTCAGTCGTCTCCTCTCCAGGCTCCTTCAACCTTTCCTCATAGGACTTGGTCTCCAGACCCCTCACCATCTTCGTTGCCCTCCTCTGGAAACATTCCAGCTTGTCTATATTCTTCTTAAACTGTGGTACCCAAAACTGAAAACAATACTCTAGGTGAAGTCTAACCAGAGCAGAGTAAAGTGATACCGTTACTTTGTGTGATCTGGATACTATACTTCTGTTGATACAGCCCCAAATCGCATTTGCCTTTTTAGCTACTGCATCACACTGCTGACTCATGTTCAGTGTATGGTCGACTAAGACCCTTAGATCCTTTTCGCACTTACTACTGGCAAGACAAGTCTGCCCCAACATATAATTATGCATTTGATTTTTCCTACCTAAATAAAGAACTTTACATTTATCCCTGTTGAAATTAATTTTATTTGTTTTAGCCCAGTTTTCCAGCCTGTCAACATCATCCTGTATCCTGACTCTGTCATCCTGTATCTTGACTCTGTCTTCTACTATATTTGCTACCCCTTCCAATTTTTTATCATCTGCAAATTTAAACTCCCTCTATTCCTTCATCCAAATAATTTATAAAGATGTTGAATAATACAGGTCCTGGGACAGATCCCTGAGGCACTCCACTTGTCACTCCTTTCAAAGAGGATGAGGAACCATTCACAAGCACTCTTTGGGTGCGATCTGTCAACCAGTTAAAGATCCACCTAACAGTAATAGGATCCAAACCACATTTTACCAATTTGTCAACAAGAATATTATATGGAACAGTATCAAAAACCTTACTGAAATCAATATAAACTATGTCTACAGCATTCGCCTGATCCAGCAAGGTAGTGGCTTTTTCAAAGAGAGAGATAAGGTTAGTCTGACATGACTTGTTCTTGAGAAACCCATGCTGGCTCTTAGTAATCACAGCCATCCTTTCTAAATGCTCAAGGACTGTCTGATGATTTTTTTTCTAAAACTTTTCCAAGTATAGACATCAAGCTGATGGGTCGTTTGTTACCTGGCTGCTCCTTTCCCCCCTTTTTGAAGTTGGGGGCAATATTTGCCAGCCTCCAGTCTTCTGGCACCTCACCTGTTTTCCAAGAAATCTCAAAAATAATGAACTGAGTCTCAGAAATAGGGTTGCCAAGTTGATATTTCCTAGCAGTGGGGGAGCCTCGCTGGGCTCTGGGAGCTCTCAGTTGATGCATGTGCGTGTGCGCAAAGGGCGTGCACACCACCAGCACATCACCAGAAGTGACGCGCTATGTCGAACACATTGAGGACGTGGCCCCGATAGTCGGAGGGAAAACCATAGAGGTTTCCCTCCAACGATCCGGGCCATGCCCCCAACGTGATCAATGTGGTTGCGTCACCTCTGGTGATGCAGCCACACTGCGCTTCGGGGGGCGGAGTTCCCCCCGGGGCCCGATTCCGCGGCGGCAGAAATTGGGCCTCCAAAACGGGGGTTTACCCGCCACCCGCCCCCACTTGGCAGCCCAGAAATTACATCCATGAGTTCTTTTAGTACCCTTGCATGCAGCTCATCTGGCCCCGAGAACTTAGTTTCATTTAAAGAAACTAGATGTTTATGTACTGCCCCTATGCCAGTCCTAGGCTGCAACTTCCTTCCCTCATCATGTGTTCTGTTTTTGCCACGTTGAGCACCATTTCCCTCACATGAGAAGACTGAGGAAAAGTAGGAATTGAGCAGTTCTGCCCTCTCTTCATCACCTGTTACAATTTCACTTTCCTGTCCCCACTATGGGCCTACCATGTCCTTGCTCTTTTTCTTACTTGGAACATAACAAAATTGTTACATCATGGAGACTGTTATAAAATCTTGGGGCTGCCACCGAAAAGGCCTCTCTCGTTTGCCTACCAGATGAGCTTCTATGATTGGTGGGACAGTTGGGAGGACTTCTCCCTGTCATGATAATTCCCAAGCAGGAACATATGGGAGAAGACAGTCAAAACCAACACCTTGAATTGGGCTCTGGAGTGCATTGGTAGCCAGTGTAATTGTGGTAATTTTTGGAGGTCACATGCTCCATCCCAGTAGCCGGCCCCAACCAGCTGAAGCTTCTGAACACTCTTCAAGGGCGTTTAATGTCTTTAATAGGCCACTATGGGATGGGACTTAGCTGAAAGCAAATTAATATGCAATTGGGCATTGATTGGAGTTATTGGAGTTCTCCAAATCTCGAGATCCCAAAAACGAATTTATCCAATTCATAAGACTATTTCTTATTTATAAGGGGAGCCCTTTTGCCCCAGAATTTTTACTAATAGGTTACATATGTTAACAAAGCTTTTTTGTTATTAATATTTTATTGAATTTTTCATAAAGTATAATCAAGAAACCTTATAATTTGACATTAAATACAGAACATCGAACATAAACAGTATGCTAACTTATGTAAAGGTGTAAAACATGTACAAAGATTCAACATCTGCGAACTATGTGCAGTAGAAATCAGAGTAACCAAACATCAGTCTTGTGAGTATGTAATAACTTGGTGTTTCAGAGTTCCGTGTATCTCAGAGAGACGTCCTAGCCAAAACTTGTAGGTGGCCAGGCTAATCTTTGTTATACTCCTAATGTGTAGATTAAACCTATAGAGAAGCTTAGTATTTACAACCATTCATGATACTGACACCAAAATGTGGGAACAAATTCTTCTTTAGTGAGAAAGGTTAACAAAGCTTTAATGCATTACAAATAATGAATGATTTTAAAAAACCCATTAAACCTGAATGTGTAATGGCGACAAGTCCTTCCCCAGTGTAAAATTACTAAAATACACACCATAATTCAGGTGGGCAGTCATGTTGGTCTGAAGCGGCAGAACAGAGTTTGAGTCCAGTGGTACCTTTAAGATGGTGTAGGGAGAACAAAGTTTTATTCAAGGTACGAGCTTTCGTGTGCAAGGCACACTTCTTCACATAAAAGGGGGGGACACGATTGCTCTCTTTCGGTATTTGAAGGGCTGTCCCTTAGAGGAGGACAGTCCTATAGCTCTCAGAGGTACGTTCCTGTCAGCTAGCTGCTATTTTTCATGTGCACCTGTCCTTTCCTGACTGTGACGCTATGGCGCATGCCTGCTTGCTTGCTTGCCTTGCTCACTTGCTGTAAACAGTGATAGGGAGGCGCTCCTGAGACTGTGCGAACTGGCACTGCCAGACTGGGTTATCTGACTAACCTTGAGGAAGAGGGAGGGCTTGCATTCCACCATTGGTGTGAATATTTCTGCTCTCATGAGGCACGGAGACTCTCCCATTCATTATGTAACCTCCTGCCGGGAGAATTCCTTATTATATGTTCCTTATTATGAGTTCCTTATTATAGCCTGGTGCAAAGGTAGCGGACATTACGCGTGTTCTAGATAAGCTGGTAGATAGTGCTGGGGAGGAGGCAGTGGTTGTGGTACATGTTGGCACCAACGATGTAGAGAAATGCAGTCGTGAGGTCCTGGAGGAAAAATTTAGGCTGCTAGACAGGAAACTCAAGGCCAGGACCTCCAAGGTAGCCTTCTCAGAAGTGCTACCTGTTCTATGCGCAGGGCTGGAGAGACAGGCACAGATCAGGAGTCTCAATGCATGGATGAGATGCTGGTGTAGGGAGGAAGGGTTCAAGTTTGTTAGGCACTGGGATGCCTTTTGGAACAAGAGGGAGCTGTACAAAAGGGACGGTCTCCACTTGTCCCAAGAAGGAACCAGGCTGCTTGTGCTTAAAATCAAAAAGGTGTGTGTGTGGGGAAATAGACATTGTGGGTATTTCAGAAACTTGGTGGGATAAGGAAAATCAGTGGGATATGGTGATTCCTAGTTATAAATTATATCGGAAGGATGGGGGGGAAGGGTTGTAGGTGGGGTGGCTCTGTATGTCAGAAAGGGTATACAGTCCAGTAAGACTGAGTGGGTAAAAGAATTGGATTCGCTTCTGGATATGCTATGGTTGAAATAGTGGGCCCAAAAGGAAGCTTAACACTGGGAGTTTGTTATCACCCACCAGATCAAAAGATAGAGGAGGATTATAAAATTATGAATAGTGACTAGATGAAATAACTGTGTCATAATAGGTGATTTTAACTACCCACACATGGATTGGGTCAATATGTGTTCAATTTGGGAAAAAGAGATTGAGTTTATAGACACTCTCAATAATTGTGCTATGGAACAGATGGTTATAGAACCTACCAGGGGAAAGGCGATCCTGGATTTGGTCCTAAGTAACGACAGCCCTGGTGAGAGATGTAAAAGTGATTGCACCGCTTGGGAACAGTGACCATAAAGTTATTGATGTTAACATTTGTATAAATAGGGAGTTGCCTAAAAAGACTGACACAACTAGTTTTAACTTTAAAAGGGGTAACTTCTTTGATATGAGGGAACATGTGAGGAAGAAACTGAGAGGAAAAGTAGAAAGGATCAAAACCATTGGGGAAGCTTGAAGACTATTTAAAACTACAATCCTAGAAGCTCAGAAAAAATATACCGCAGGTTAGGAAAGGCACAAATAGGTATAAAAAAAAAGCCTGCATGGTTAACAAACAAAGTAATGGAAGCTGTAAAAGGTAAGAAGGATTCCTTTAAGTGGTGGAAAGCTACTCTCAATGAGGTTGATAAAAGGGAGCACAGGCTGTGGCAAATAAAATGCAAGTCTGTGATCAGGCAGGCAAACAGGGAATTTGAGGAGCATATTGCAAAGAACATAAACACCAACAATAAAACTTTCTTCAAATACATTAGAAGCAGGAAACCAGCCAGGGAGGCAGTGGGGCCCTTGGATGACCAAGGGGTAATAGGAGTACTGAAGGATGATAGGGAAATGGCTGAGAAGCTGAATGCATTTTTGCCTCTGTCTTCATTGTTGAAGATGAGAAGTGCTTGCCCACTCCAGAACCACTGATTTCGGGAG
>NW_015173210.1:4853-5096 GCF_001447785.1 Gekko japonicus | reverse complement strand
GTCTCACTAACCTGTTAGTGTTCTTTGAGGGGGTGAACAAACATGTGGACAAGGGGGATCCAATAGATGTTGTTTACCTTGACTTCCAGAAAGCTTTTGATTAAAAAAAATGGCTAAATAATAGAAAACAGAGAGTGCGTATAAATGGGAAATTTTCTCAGTGGAGGGTGGTAAGCAGTGGGATACCACAGGGATCAGTACTGGGTCCAATGCTTTTTAACTTGTTTATTAATGATTTGGAGT
>NW_015173210.1:0-4726 GCF_001447785.1 Gekko japonicus | reverse complement strand
TGTGAGGCACTCCAAAGGGTTAGGCAAGTGGGCAAGTGGGCATCAACATGGCAAATGGGGTTCAATGTGGCCAAGTGCAAAGTGATGCACATTGGAGCCAAAAATCCTAACTATAAAAACACATTGATGGGGTCCGAACTGGCAGAGACTGAACAAGAGAGAGATCTTAAAAAGGCCAACGCTATGCTGGGGATTATTAGGAAGGGAATTGAAAACAAATCAGCCAGTATCATAATGCCCCTGTATAACTCAATGGTGCAACCTCATTTGGAGTACTGTGTACAGTTCTGGTCACCACACCTCAAAAAGGATATTATAGCATTGGAAAAAGTGCAGAAAAGGGCAACTAGAATGATAAAAGGGTTTGCAACACTTTCCCTATGAAGAAAGGTTAAAGCGCTTGGGGCTCTTTAGCTTGGAGAAACGACGGCTGAGGGGTGACATGATCGAGGTTTACAAGACTACGCATGGGACAGAGGAGGTTGAGAAAGAAGTACTTTTCTCCCTTTCTCACAAAACAAGAACTCGTGGGCACTCAATGAAATTGCTGAGCAGTCGGGTTAGAACAGATAAAAGGAAGTACTTCATCACCCAAAGAGTGATTAACACATGGAATTCACTGCCACAGGAGGTGGTGGCGGCTACAAGCATGGACGGCTTCAAGACGAAATTAGATCATATGGAGCAAAGGTCCTTCAGTGGCTATTAGCCACAAGGTATAGTTAGGAACTTTCAGACTGGGGCAAGGGATGCTCTGCATAATTGGTGCTTGGGGGGGAAGTGGGAGGGCTTCTAGTGTCCTGGCCCCACTGCTGGACCTCCTGATGAAACCTGGTATTTTTGGTCACTGTGTGACACAGAGTGTTGCACTAGATGGGCCACTGGCCTGATCCAACATTGGCTTCTCTTATGTTCTTATAGCAACAGTTACACAGTTTTTGAAGTATACAGTTTGTGAAGAACCTCCATTAACCCACAGAGAGCCAGTTTGGTGTCAGGGTCCTTAGTCAGGTCATGCAACACAGGACTTCATAAGAAGATAACTGTTTAATGGTAGATCCAGAACCTAGAGACACGTTTACAACTTGTGTCAGGAATGGACGCTAATACCAGGGCCTCTGACTTATACTAGAATCAAACGTCCCGCCTGTAAGCATGATGGATACATCTTGCGCGCGCGGGCAAAGCAAGCAGGCAAAGCAAAAGCTGTTAACTTTCCCAGCCGAGTAAAACTGCAGCTGGAGCATCTACAAGGTCAAGTATAAGATAGCAAACAGTTGGTGAGCCAGGGAGAGCTGAGACAGAAAACGGGAGGGCACCCCTGCACATTCCAGACCTATGACAGGGCTACCTGACAAGTGCGCAGACTCTAATTTTGCATCATATAATGTGTCATGTTCATCCTTCTGCTTTGCTTCAGTTGTGGGTTTTTTAAAAATTTCTGGTTGGATCTACAACCCTAATTCTATTGCATTGTTTATTGAATGTCTCATCCTGTTGACTGTATGGACTCATTCTGTGTAATGCACCTTGAGTCCAAGTGAGAAAGGTGGACTATAAATAATGTAATAAAAAGGAGACAATCTTATCTCAAAATAATTTAAGGGAGGATTTCCCCTTATTTTGCCTTCCTTCCTTCCTTCCTTCCTTCCTTCCTTCCTTCCTTCCTTCCTTGCTTACTTGTCTGACCGTCACATGCAGGAAAAGGTTTAGAATGAACTCTGGTCAAATGCGTTAACAGACTGGCCATTGGTGAAACCTCTCCAGTGAACCATGCCTATAAATCCTTTCTTTAATGCTTAGTCACTTTTTAAAAACAACCGGTGCCCTAAATCAGGCTGTTCGCTGTTTTAATACTGTAAACCATAAATAGGAATCAAACAATGCAAAGAACCATGAACGTTGCTTATTCTCTTAACTGTACTTGAGGCCATTAAGAGCCACTAAACCCCCCACCCCACCCCACCCCCAGTTTCCCGGCTTCTTTCCCTCCCTCCTTGCGGGTAATTGTGGATTTATTGACAAAGTGCAGTCTTTCTCTAACCCTGCTGCTGACTATTCTGTAGTTAATACAAAACTGGCCTGGAGCTCTGAATCTGTATGCTTGACTTTAAACACAAACAGGCAAAAAACAAAAACCCTGCTGAAACACAATGGCATTTATTCCATATTACTATCACCAGTCAGAGCGAGGTCACCAAAGGAGGAGCCGCTCTCTCTGAAGAGACACACATGCACACCCCGGAGGTAGATGTTGCTTCGGTAATGGATCCCGCCTGACTGGAGCTGTTCTGTGATATTCCCCAGTTGAAGAGCATCTCCAGTTTGAATTGGGTAGGGGTGGGGGGGAGAGGAGTTGTTTGAGTGTATGATCTTGAATGGACAGTTGCGGGCTGAATTAAGCCCTGAGTGTGGACAGTCGGTTTAAAAGAAAGACGCACCATGTGTGGTCCCGTCTCCTCTGCATACCTCTTCCTGATAGCCAGCCCCCCTCTCTCTTTCATTACAAGCCCTTAAATGCACTTTTAAAAGCATTTGCTCACTACCAGTTGAAATTAATTAAAAGGCCTCCAGCAGAGAGCTACATTTACACAGAGTGGCTGGGGTTACTCAGACGTTGCGCCGCTCTGCTCAGTACATTAATTTGAAGTTTAATGGCTGATGGTAGCAATAGTGGTAAAAGCGCCCGACAGGAAGGGGCCGGGCCGAGGATGGCTGACATCTGTGCTTGTTAGGGCTGCCATGTTTTCCAGGGCATGGGCGAGGTGCTGGGAGTGGATATTCCCACAAAGATTGGCCCTCCCGGAGCTGACAGACTTTAAAACGAAGTTGTTCCCCTTGGGCCATGCTAGCGAATACAAATATGTATGTTTATACAGTAGATTGGGGTCCCCTACTGTTACCCCCTAAGGAGCTGCGGTGGCTCAAGTGGTCAAGACGCTGAACTGCAGGCTGTGGAAGGTCGGTAGTTCAGCAGTTCGAGACCCGAGTGTGCCACCTGACGGAGTGAGCTCCCGTCTCTAGTTCCAGCTCCTGCCAACCTAGCAGTTCGAAAGCAAGAAATTGCAAGTAGATAAATAGGTACCACTTCAGTGGGAAGGTCACAGCGTTCCGTGCACCTTGGCGTTTAGTCATGCCGGCCACATGACCACGGAAACGTCTTCGGACAGCGCTGGCTCTTCGGCTTGGAAACGGAGATGAGCACCGCAACCCTAGAGTCAGATTCAACTGGCTCTGGATCCGGCCAGCGGGGGGAACCCCACCCCCAAAGTGGCCATATCAGGCCCATGTGCCCAACGTGATGACATAGCCTGGAAGTAGCCCATTGTCAGCTAGCTGCCATTTTCTCTGGTGTTACCTGCTTAACGCTTCTTTTAGCCCTGCCTCCTCCCCTTTTGCCGCCCCGGTACTTTTCAGGAAAAAGAAGGATGGGGGGCTCCGTTTGTGCACAGATTACAGGGTTTGAATGCGGGGGGGAACCCCACCCCCAAAGTGGCCATATCAGGCCGATGTGCCCAGCGTGAGTTTTCAGGCCAGTTGCTAGAGTACCGCCTGGTGACGTGCCCACCGTGATGACGTAACTTCCGGGCTACGCCATTGCGGCGCATGCAAGGACTCCTGGAGAGGGCTTGGACTCCCCCGCTATCACTTAGGTAAGACTTGGCAACCCTACCTGCACCCAAGGGAGAGAACGGAGCCTCTTGCTCTCACTGATACCTTTGATGACGTTGCACTCGACAATGGGCCTATACTGGTGGAAGAGGATGCACCGCTCACTACTAGTGCAGGCAGCCGAGACATTGCCCACAAAGGCCTTGACAGTGTGTGTGGGCCTAGGCTATGCATGGGGTGGCCGTTAGGCTTGAGTATGGCGCACTCGGGCGCCTCCTTGTCACCCATGTAAAAGGTAAAGGTTCCCTTGCTCGAAAGCCAGTCGAATCCGACTCTAGGGTTGCGGTGCTCATCTCCGTTTCAAAGCTGAAGAGCCAGCGCTGTCCGAAGACGTTTCCGTGGTCATGTGGCCGGCATGACTAAACACCAAGGCGCACGCAACACTGTTACCTTCTACTGAAGTGGTACCTATTTATCTACTTGCAATTTCTTGCTTTCGAACTGCTAGGTTGGCAGGAGCTGGAACTAGAGACAGGAGCTCACCCTGTCTTGCGGCACCCGGGTCTTGAACCGCTGAACTACTGACCTTCCACAGCCTGCAGTTCAGCGTCTTAACCACTTGAGCCACCGCAGCTCTTGTCACCCATGTACACAAAGCCAAACAGCTTCAGGGGCGCCTGGATGAATCAGGGCTCGGGGAAACTGGGCAGGTGGCCACCTCGTGTCAACGGCAGCCTCCCCGTGTCAACAGGGAGCGGTGGCACAGGCAGTACGACACCTGCGGGTAACATCTATAGCGAACAGCCATAATGGCTGTTCGAATCCCCACCGCGGCCGGGTTGAGCCCCCGTCCCCCGTCCCAGCTCCCGCCAACCCAGCGGCTCGTATAACAACACGAGAAATGGGTACCTGCCCTAGGTGGCAGGGGGCACCCTTCGCCTGGCTCTATGCCAGAAATGCAGTCGTCGTCGGCAGCAGTAAGCAGCGGCAAGCGGAGTGGAGCGGCGACGAGAAAATGGCGGATGGAACATCCAAGCGATCCGAGGAAGATGGCGACCAGATCAAGCGGAGGCGAAGCCAGAGCTGGAGTGACGAGGTGACGTGGGGACGCACC
>NW_015173209.1:262951-280277 GCF_001447785.1 Gekko japonicus | reverse complement strand
GGGGGGGGGGACACTTGATTTTATTGTATCTGGAGAACATATTCTATGAGATGGAGAACAACACAGAGATTAGGAAAGGTATGCAAGTTTAGGGTGGGTTTTTTCCTATTGGTTAAATACTATAACTACATCTACAGGTGAGTCCATATATGTGAACTGATGCACCCACAGAGTAATGGGTTACAAGTGTACAGAAAGTAAGCACCTCTTTAACCCCCACCCCCCGAGATCAATATCTTCATATTTGTGGAGTATTCATACTCTACATTTAGACAAAGGTTATTTTATTGGCCAAATAATGAACAGCATTTAAACTACAATAAAGGTAAAATGATAGAAATGTAATTCCAAATTTAAAGTAGTTTCCAGTGTCTATAAATTACAATTAACATAGAGGATCAAACTTTCTTATCCCCAAGTCTTTTAAGTGCTCCTATCACATCCTGATTTCGCAGTGTATAGATTAAAGGATTCAACATGGGTGTTACTATTCCATAAAACGCAGAGATAATTTTGTCTCTCTCATGCCTAACCTTAGGCTGAGGTTTTAAGTATGAGAATATGCAAGTTCCATAATAGAGGCAGACTACAGCCAAGTGAGACCCACAGGTTGAGAAGGCTTTCATTCTACTACTGGATGAATGGATTCTCAGAATGGCCACTATAATACGCATGTAGGAAAAGAGGATAAAACAGAAAGGGAAAACTAGGCTAAAACTACTGGTAAAATACATAACCAGTTGATTCACAGAGGTATCTGAGCAAACCAATCTCATGAGAGCAGTGACCTCACATGTTAAATTATCCACCTCATTGTGACCACAGAAGCGTACTGGATTAGCAATGCCAGGAAGAATGGATAATGTGAAGGCAACTGCCCATGCGAAAACAGCCAGTATAATGCAAACATTCCAGTTCATGATGATCATATAACGCAGGGGATTGGAGATAGCAACATATCTATCATAAGCCATGACAGCTAGCAGGAAACATTCAGTTGTCCCAAAATAGACACCAACATACATTTGAGTGTAACACATGGAAAAGGACATGACAGGCCTATCCACCAAAGCATTGATGATAGCTTGTGGGACTGAAGATGTAGAAAAACAGATATCAAGTATGGATAGGTTGCAAAGGAAAAAGTACATTGGGTTGTGGAGCTGGGTCTCAATTATGACCACCAACACAATGACTCCATTTCCTATTACAGTCACCAAATAGACAATTGCCATAAAGCCGATTAAACCCATCCTGGTCTTGGGTTTCCCAGAGAAACCAATGAGGACAAATTCAGTTACTTCAGTATCATTCAGTCCTCCTAGTTCTGCCATGAGGATTTTACCTGGTCAAAAAGGAAAGGAACAAAATTTCCATCATGAACATGTTACAGGTTGAAAAGCCAATATAAAATGGTTGCAAACATTAACAATGATTAAATACTAATTCTATTTCTATCAACTGAACAGGTGTCATATCTCCAAAACAAATTTAACATGAGGGGGGGGGAAACACCAAGTAGCACTGAATATAATGGGTTGGATCACATTACTCCTTTCTGTGAAGAGTAGAGCTTTCCTTCTATGGAGAAAAAAAAACTTTTATCATGGAACAAGTCCTTATTTTTAACATATTATATTATGTTTTGTGTGTTTTTCTTAACAATTGTTACAAAATAACCCTCCCCTAAATCCTTCCCTAAATCCTCCCATGCAACCCAACAACAGTGTTATCCTTCAAAATCCTTTGAAGTTAATAGGCTTAGAAAGATTAAATTCAGGTTAGACTGCACTGCAAAACACATAAAGCAAGAAACAATCCTTTGTACAGAAAAAAGAGGGGGGGACTAATTTGTGTAGGAGAGCTCTATAGAGCTCTCTCAGGATTAGAACTCTTGCTCACAATGAGAGTCAATAGGTCTGCCCCTGTCACTAGGAATGACTGGATCTAATGCAATATTCATCCTGATCTGGATAGCTCAAGCTAGCCCAATCTCATCAGATCTTGGGAGCTAAGCAGTGTTGGCCTTGGTTAGTACTTAGAGGGAGGACTACCAAGGTATTCTAGGGTTGCTACGCAGGGGCAGGCAATGACAAACCACTTCTGTTCATCTCCTGCCTTGAGTGTCCACCAGGATTGCCCAGACGGGTAGCTGTGTTAGTCTGTCTGTAGCAGTAGAAAAGAGTAAGAATCCAGCAGCACTGTAAAGACTAACAGAATGTATGACAGGGCATGAGCCTTCAGATGTATCTTCAGATCTTGGCAATTCTGGTAGGAACGCTTTTCTACTACTACCAGGATCGCTGTAAGTCAGCTGCAACTTGACAGCACTTTTGATCACTGATGCAATTTTCAGACAGGTTGTATCTATCACCTTCCAGTTAATGCCTCTGACATTGGAGAAATGACTTAAATGAACCAACGCCCACTTGATTATAACAGAGAAGGAAAGAGGCTTACAAATGCTCCCGTAGCATCTGATCGGGCATGATGTAAAGATGGAAAGTCAAGCCAAATGCACCATCAGCATGGTATAGCATCCAGTACTCCTATGAGAAATATTACCTACTTAGAGATTCAGCGGAAACATTTGGCAAAAAATAAGGGAAGCTACAAATCCAACATGCAAGGTTTATTCAAACACAAAGGTAGAGCTCAAGAGGAATTCACTTCAACATTACTTACACATAAAAGATATTATACTTCTGCATATTCTTCATAACGGTGAACCACACTCTGATAATTTAGCTGCTTTATGGTCATGGCTGGATCTATCCCTATGGATGTCCAACCTCCCCCCCCATCATTGACTAAAGGGCACTGAGAACTGCATAAATCTAGAGATGCACATAGACATATAAATGGAATGTTTACATCAAACTGTGGTAGTATAATAAATAATTGAAAGATATTTATCATGGCCATGATTCAGTTCAAGCTATGGAAATAGAAGTACAATAAACATGTGAAATAATTTACTAGATTAATTTCAAAGCATTTATTAGTAATCTTTTGACAATGCAAGAAAAACTGCCATGCCAATGAAAACAAAGAAACAAATGGCTTACCTTGTTTGTGTTTGTATGTGTTTGTGTGTGTTTCCTGTCCTTAAAGTATTGAAAACCATTGTGCTATGAAAAAAATATGAAGGACGATTTGTAATTCTTTTAATCAAGCCATTAAGGAATTCATTTCCTTTCACTGTAATGTATCAAAGAAAAGGGGGGGGCAAATCAAAGTAAGATTGGGAGACAAAATTTGAAGTGCTAATGAGGTTCTTTAAATTATGCTAAAAGTGGTGGTTTAAATATATCTAGATGTAAACTCAAAGCTGGAAGGTTATCATCATCAATAGGATTTTAAAAAAAAATAATAATCCCAGATTCTTCTTCTAGTCTCAAAGCTTTAACTTTACTAAAGGGAAAAGAACATAGAAGGTGTGAGTAAAAGCTACAAATACAGTGGCTTTCTAAGTTCCCCTTGTTCATCTAAAGTCTCCTTGTTCTTCAGTCGCTGTTCTTATAAAGAAACTACAAGTGTGGATCACTAGAAGAGGGCTATTCATGAACCATTTTCATGGAATCAGTGCTGTACTGACAAGAGTGCATCAGTTTGTTTTCCCCCCTGCATTCCCATAGGGTAAAGTCCACATGGAGTAATTTGCTTCAAAGCACTTGAGCAAGATCTATAGGTATTAAGTACATGCATATGGAGGTTACTCTCCTC
This sequence comes from Gekko japonicus, assembly GCF_001447785.1. Taxonomy (NCBI): domain Eukaryota; kingdom Metazoa; phylum Chordata; class Lepidosauria; order Squamata; family Gekkonidae; genus Gekko; species Gekko japonicus. The sequence goes on along the minus strand of NW_015173209.1, from coordinate 276,551 downwards.
AAAACTTCCTCACATAAAGCAGCACCACTGGTCCATTGAATGTTTTGGAACAATGGGTTCAAAAACTGTAGTGATTTAATTTTCTTGGGGGGAGGGGAGAAGCTTTATGGGATGGCAGCTGAAAATGTTGCAGTGCTTATTGAGATACATTTGGCTAACCTTAAAACTTCCTCAGGTGTTGCACTTGTGGATACATGTAAACACTTGTAATCCCCCTACCCATCACAGTTAGGATTTTTCCTCTTAAAGTTGATGGAGATCGGAAAGAGCATTCACGTTCTCAAGGCTGTTATTCACACTTACAGAGTGGACTCAAAGAGGTGCAAGTTAACGAACAGTTCCCTCCTTTCCTTGAATCCTGAGATGCGGGGCAGAGGGATCCTTTATATATATTTAACATAAATGGACAAATACTGGCCGCTCTCATGCCTTACTTCTCAGTGCTTTGTTTCTTCAGACACATTCCCTCCCAGCACAATTTTCTTCTTGTGTCAGAGCCTGGCCTGGTGAAACTGTACTTCCTGTATTGGAACACAGCAAAACGGTGCGGAGGTGGAGTAAGAAAGGGGTGAATTTCCTAAACCATACCACCTGTTTTATTTAGAAATAGACTCCTCCTCAATCAATGGGAATGGAACTGAGTGACAAAATATTATTCTAAAGAAATCCATGATGCAGTCATGAAATTAAGAACTCAGTGTCAGGTGAACATTCTTCTTAAAGTTTATTCTGTGCAGCACATGTATACAAAAAAGACTACAAAAGACTTTTGAGACACAGCCATAAAACAGTATGGCAGAGATTAGCAGAGATTGCTATGAAACAATGCACATGTCATTGAATGGCCCAAGTCTCATTCATTTCAAAGGGAATGGTATACCCAAACGGTGTTTCATCAACCTGCAAGTTGCTCACAGTGGTGTATCTAAACAGTCACATCTCAAACTATTTCAGTAGTTACTGCTTCATTTCAGATTGATGGTCTTGAAGAATTCTGTCACAAAGATTTCTCATCTCTGCTTGCTACATACATTCTACATGATTAATTGCTTTAAGCTATATCCCATTGCTCTTGGTTACCCTAATCGAGAGGACTTGCATACACATATGTTTCTACCTATGCCACAAATTACTGATAGGGAACTTTGAGCATAATTTCTGGTGTTGGATCATGCATAGGATGGAGCTGTCTAAATCTTTCAGCACTGTTTCCACTGTGATCATAATACACTTCCTTCAGTTCAGTTCCTAGACTTCTGGCTGGTTCTACAACCCTAATCTTCTTGGATTGCTTGTTGAATGTCCCATCCATCAATTGTACTGACTCACTCTATGCAATCTGCCTTGAGTCCAAGTGAGAAAGGTGGACTAAAAACAAAACAAAGTAAATAAAAAAAATACTTATGCATTTTACGTAGTAAATTTCACATAGTATCATCAAACCATGGACATCAATGAAATTAGCCATTATGAATTCAAACTTGAAATTATGGCAAATTTTTCCATATAATATGAAGATTTTTAAAAGAATTGTGACATTTCATATATAAGAAAGATTGATTTGGATGTGACACAGGTTGATACAATGAGTGAAGGTTTTTTTGGGAGATTATATATACTCTTTCTATTTAAAAAGTAAGTAAAGAATGATCCCTTTTTTCATTTTTCATAAACAAAAAATTCCATATACATTTTGTATTTCGAATTAACAGAGAATCTTCCAGAGTTTACTTGACTCTTCACTCTTTCACTTTACTAACATTCTTAACGTTTCTGTAGCCATATATACATTTTAGTCCAATATTTGCCATATTCTTTTTCACTTTTACCTTGTATAGTGAATGTGAATTTTTCCATTTCAGCAACTTCCATTACTTTATATATAAGTTCATCTTTCATAGGTATATTTTCATTTTTCCAGTACTTCACAAATAAAATTCTGGCTGCCACTAATATATGCATAATTAGATATATTCGGCATGATACCTTTTGAATGATCCCTTATACTATTAGAAGACATATACATGAAAGTGATATCCTAAAGTAACAAACAGCCAAGTACTCTCTTTATGAAATAAAACCTCCAAAATATGCATAATTCTGAAACAGAGAATGTTTTTGACCATTATGTCCCACTTGCAGGCCTCCCTGGAACATCTACCAGGATGCTGTCAATGCACAGAATGCTGGGCTGGATACAAAATACATTATTAGAATCCATTGTTAGATACAAGATCCATTGTTAGAATCATTACGTTCTCACTTTGGAAGCATCAAGATGAACTGTGGATTCAGCCAATGGGATCCCTACAAGTAAGAAATGAATCAAAGAAAGAAAATTATACAATGGGAAAATTAGGTGAAGTATGAAATTATCAGGTGAATACTGCTGTACTAGCAGCATGCATTCAGATATCCCTGAACCAACACAATGCCTAAAATTCCTGGGTTCATTTTGGGTTGGGATTAGCTGCCATGGCCCACTCCATTAAAACAAACAAACAAACCTTGGGGGGGTATTTGGACTCTCATTGTTTGGACTCCCATTGTTGGACTCATGTTGTTTGGACTTATGGGTTGGTGGGGAAGAGAGAAGAACCAGTTTGTGGCAGCTTTCCCTTTCAGGCAGCATGAAAAGCAATAGAGAAAAAGTGCATCCCAGTTGGGTTGTGGGGTCAATGCTCCTGTGGATCTGCTGAGGACCTTTAAAATAATTGAAACTTTGAAGTTCCACTATTGAGATAGTTACCAATTCACTTATTTACAGTGATGAGTTCTTATTGAAGAAACACTGAGATGGAGTCTTGGCCAAATGCTATGGTTCCTGTGTTTAGGAATGACGCAACAGCTCTGCAAAATGCAAATATTCCACTGAGATGTGGATCCAGCTATTGTTCCTCTTTCAAGGAAGAGAGAAAGTGTTGGATCTTGACCACTAGTTCTGCTGATCATCTACAATGCTTGATTTTCCTGCCTTCTCCCTCCTGTGGCAGCCCAAAATGACCCCTGAAATCTTATTCCTGGGGGCTCCTCTACTGGCCACTGCTGGAAATTTTGCAATGGTATGAGAGAGGTAGAAGGAAAAATCATGCTCTATAAAGATATTTTTCTGCCTCTGTGGATCCAAACACAGGAAATAGTAATGTCACGAAGATATTGTAAAGTTATGGGATTTGATTCCACCAGCATTTCCACTGGTAAAAGAGGGAGGAGGGACCACTTTTCATTACCAAAGACTATGGTGAGTTAGGATTATAGGACCTACATAAACAAAAGAAAGGAGGATACATGAAATTGAAACTTTGAAGTTCCACTATTGAGATAGTTACCAAATTCACTTATTTACAGTGATAAGTTCTTATTGAAGAAACACTGAGATGGAGTCTTGGCCAAATGCTATGGTTCCTGTGTTTAGGAATGACGCAACAGCTCTGCAAAATGCAAATATTCCACTGAGATGTGGATCCAGCTATTGTTCCTCTTTCAAGGAAGAGAGAAAGTGTTGGATCTTGACCACTAGTTCTGCTGATCATCTACAATGCTTGATTTTCCTGCCTTCTCCCTCCTGTGGCAGCCCAAAATGACCCCTGAAATCTTATTCCTGGGGGCTCCTCTACTGGCCACTGCTGGAAATTTTGCAATGGTATGAGAGAGGTAGAAGGAAAAATCATGCTCTATAAAGATATTTTTCTGCCTCTGTGGATCCAAACACAGGAAATAGTAATGTCACGAAGATATTGTAAAGTTATGGGATTTGATTCCACCAGCATTTCCACTGGTAAAAGAGGGAGGAGGGACCACTTTTCATTACCAAAGACTATGGTGAGTTAGGATTATAGGACCTACATAAACAAAAGAAAGGAGGATACATGAAAGAAGAGAATTGGGTAAGACCAATGATAAAGGCTGGGTGGATTCAACCCAGAATTTAACAACTAGACTTTTTTCTCCCCTGAACAGGAAGTAAAATAGAATGTGTGATAAATAATAGTTTTTTTAAAAAAAGAAAGAAAAAGAAATTATGTAACAGGAGAAACATCAACTGAATTTTGCTAACCATCATTAAGAAAAGCATTAATCTACTGGCATGCATAACATCTTATGTGACATCTTTTGTATTTAGCAGTCTCTTCAGTGCTCCCATGACTTCTTGATTTCTGAGGGCATAAATTAAAGGGTTCAGCATGGGTGTCACCACTCCATAAAATATAGACACATTGTTTTCAAGGTTACTTGTGCTCTTTGTCTGAGGAAGAAGATAGGCAAAGATACAAGTGCCATAGTACAGGGACACCACACAAGATGGGACCCACATGTGGAAAAAGCCTTCATCCTGCCTCCTTCTGAATGCATCCTCAGGATGGCCACTAGAATGCGCAAATAGGAAAAAAGGATGAAGCTTAGGGGGAAGACTAATGTGAAGCTGCTGGTAAAGTAAATGCTTATTTGGCTCAATGATGTATCTGTACAAATCAGCTTAAATACAGATTTAAATTCACATGACAAACCATCAACTTCATTGTTTCCACAGAATCTAGCTGGTTTAGCAAGACAGGGCACAACAGTAAGCATAACGGCTGTAGTCCATGTCAAAGTGGCCAACACAATACAAACCCTCATATTCTTTTTTTTTGTGTAGCACAGTGGGTTGGAGATAGCAACATAACGGTCATAAGCCATGACAGCCAGGAGTAAACATTCAGTTGATCCAAAGCATAAACCAACAAACCAACATTTGGATCGGGGCGGGACAGTGGTGCTCCTGCTGTTGGACCTGTCGGCGGCGTTCGACATGGTCGATCACCAGTTGCTCGCCCACCGCCTCGCCAACGTGGGGATTCGGGGGCTCGCCTTGCAATGGCTTGTCTCCTTCCTCCAAGGTCAGAGAGAAAGGGTGGTGCTCAGGGAGAGACTGTCCGAAAGACCCCCACTAGTTTGTGGGGTGCCTCAGGGAGCTGTTTTCTCACCGATGTTGTTTAACATCTATATGCACCCCCTTGCCCAGATTGCCCAGAGACATGGGCTGGGGTGTCATCAATATGCAGATGACACCCAGCTCTATGTGTTGTTGGGCAGCCAGTCTGGCTCTAACCTGGAAGATCTGGACCGGGCGTTGCGGGACGTATGTTCCCCCAAGAGCACTGAGATCTGAGTTGCAGAATCGTCTAGTCCCCCCTGGCCCTAGGGACGCTTAGGCTGAGTCGACTGAAACTGAATCCGATGAAGACGGAGGTCCTATGCCTGAATCAGAGTGGTATGGGGGTAGGGGTCTCACTTCCGGCCTTGGGTGGGGTGCCATTGGTGCCAGCTCTGAGGGTCAGGAGTTTGGGAGTGCTCCTGGATGCTTCCTTGACAATGGAGGCCCAGGTAGCAGCCACTGCCAAGGCAGCCATTTATCATCTGCGGCTGATTAGGCAGTTGGTCCGCGTTTTCCCTAGCTGCACCAGTATGGTGGAATCAGCTCCCAAACGAAATCCGCGCTCTGCGGGATCTCCACCAATTCCTCAGAGCGGTAAAGACTGAGCTATTCCGTCAAGCATTTAACAGCCCAGATCAATCATCCTAGCACTTTATATGGACGACAGCCATGTGCAAACTGTAATGTTCTAATTGTAATTGTATTGTTAATAAGTTATATTGGCTGTTATATTGATTGTTTTTAGACGTACTGTATCAATCTTTACTGGTTTTTAATTGTTGTAAGCCGCCCTGAGCTGCTTCGGCGGGACTGCGGGATAAAAATCTAATAAATAAATAAATAAATAAATCTGGGTGAGTCACAAAGGAAGAAACATAACAGGGCGGTCCACTAAACAGTTGGCTATAGATTGTGGGACCCCAGTTGTTATGAGGCAGAGATCAAGGATGGACAAATTACAGAGGAAGAAATACATGGGGTTGTGGAGCCGTGGATCAGATACAACCACTAACACGATGAGTCCATTTCCAACAACTGTAACTGCATAAGCAATGTTCAAGAAAACCATTAGAGTAATCCTTTCCTTGGGTCGTCCTGACCAGCCAATGAGGATAAATTCAGTCACTTCTGTTTCATTTTCTCCTACTTCCTGCATAGAAGCTGATCTGAAGCAAGGGACATAAACAGAAAGAAATAGAATGTATTTGAAAATTTTGCCCTCGACACATTTTCTTTAGCTTTAGGAGCCAGCCCCAAAACACTACAGCCAGACTTATTTTTTCAACCATTAGGGTTTGTATTATAATGACCATGTTTTCTCATTATTATTATCATCACAAAATCAAATCCTAAAATCTTCTGAGTTTCTTATAATTTTATTAAAGCTCTGACAAAGTATTACAGTATTAGGTAATCCTGGTTTTCATTGCAACAGCAAATACTTAACCTCTAACCCTAACCTAACTTCTCCCCAAATAATCATAATTTTATTATAACTTTAAAATACTCCTTTTAATTGAATATTAGAACCAGTATGCAAAGCAATTGGTTAGGACATGAATTTATCTACCACAACTGAATGATGTATATAATATACACCTGCACTGAAAAGACCTTCATGTCCATGGATTTGTACGTGATACATACAACTATATAGGGCTCTTTTTGTAGCAGGAACTCCTTTGCATATTAGGCGACACACCCCTAATGTAGCCAATCCTCCAAGAGCTTACAGAGCTCTTCTTACAGGGGCTACTGTAAGCTCTTGGAGGACTGGCTACATTAGGGGTGTGTCGCCTAACATGCAAAGGAGTTCCTGCTACAAAAAGAGCCCTTTTTAACAAACTTTTTATTTTTGGATATAGCAACACATTAAACATTACATCTTTTCATTTTACATATATCCTTTTCTCTTTTTTCCTTTCCCCCCTCCCAGTGGCTTCCCGCAATGCTCCCCCCCTCTTTCCCAATTTGTTGTCCCACTATCATTGTACATTTTCTCTTTCACATTTTCGAGTAACAATTCCACGTACTTTTTTCAGCCCTGCATATATTCTGATGTGAAATGATAACCCTTGTACTTAGGATCACTGAGACACACTACTGTAAAACCACTGCAGAAAAACTAGGCACTATGATGAAATTTCTAGCTACCATTATGCCTTAGTTTTTGAGATTTGTCATGCATTATGTAATATCGCAGGATACAATTATTTAATAGCTAACAATACTTTTGCGCAAATTAGAGAAAATAAACTGTGAGAACGTATCTCACAGGCAGGCATGATATACACAAGGTTGGTGGGTTTTTTTAGTGAAATTTTTACTTTATTCCAAGATATTGGTTTGGATCCAGCCATCTTTTCCACTCAAACTAAGTTTTCTTTTTATTACAGCCCCGATCACACCTGGCTTTTTTAATGCAGGTCCCACAATTTCTGTCATAAACATTTTGTTGGTGTCAGGGAGTTTCTTCCTCCCTTCTTCCCAGGCAGAAAATCTGGCAGGTGCCAACAGACTGATGTGACTACCAACCTGCTGGTGGCAGCAAAAGATAACTCCAGTTGTTTTCTAGGTTCCCAGTACAAATCTTTTTGTTGCTGTTGTTCAGTCGCACAGTCGAGTCCAACTCTTCGTGACTCGATGGACCAGATCCCTCCAGGCCTTCCGGTCTTCCGCCGTCCTCTGAAGTTTGCTCAGTTTCATGTTCGTTGCATCTATGATACTGTTTAACCATCTCATCCTTTGCCGTCCCCGTCTTACTCTTTTATAAATTTACTAGCATGTTCTCTGCACCCATACTCTCAGGTCCCCATCTACAAACATGGAACAGAAATACTGCCCAATCTTAAAAAGACCTGTTGTTAGTAGTAAAGGAAGAACAGCTGCGCTCTGAGCAGGAGCAGGAGAGAGAGCTGTGAGAGAGGTGAGTGGGTTTCTTTTACTTGCTTTCAGCTGAGAGAATTTCTCATCCTTTGCCGTCCCCGTCTTACTCTTTTATAAATTTACTAGCATGTTCTCTGCACCCATACTCTCAGGTCCCCATCTACAATCATGGAACAGAAATACTGCCCAATCTTAAAAAGACCTGTTGTTAGTAGTAAAGGAAGAAAATATACTTTGAATAAAGTGTATTCACAGATGACACATGAGGTAGACTCTAGTATAAACCCTGCTATACAATACTACAAAGCTGAATGTTGTTCAGAACTGTCAAGGGTCACACCCTTGATTTTCAAAGTTTCGTTCTTTCATATTTGTTCATGTGCCTGAGAATGCACATTAGAATAGCAATCCACATGTCAATATATTGGTTTGGTTTACAATTGTATGAAACTCGGTTAATACAATGTAGCGATACTATCAATTGTGCAGAGAATCTATAATGCATCAGGATTACTTCAATCGGGACAATTATTTTTTCCTGATTTTAAAAGGCTTTAAAAAGAAAAAGGTAAGTAATGTATATACTATTTGTTCTCATTTTAATGATAAGAAATAACATCTGATTTTATATATTTTCATTTATTTTGTCCTGTGCATCATATATTAAGATTTTTATGTTTCTGTTTTAGCCTAAGCAAATAGCCACCCCTATTATAAAAATATTACAGATTTATTTTTTAAAAAAATATCAGTATAGATGTCATACAAAAATGAGTCTCTTTATTATAGTCTGTCTGCTTGGGTATCAGGGTGATTTTTAAAGTGCATCTACTGTAAAAGTCTGACTTTTCTCCCCATTTACATTTGTATCAGCTGTGTGCATAAAAGTTTAAATCTGCCCTCTTGTCAGATTAATACAAACAAATAAGGGGTGTGTGTGATTGTTTTATCCCATAATATATGTGACATCCCCAAAGGCTTTGATATAAATTCTTGAATATTATGTTCTTGCAAAATAGGACAATTGATTTATATATGTACTAAACCTCCAAAATAAATATTAAAGCAGAACCTCCAGAGCAAACTAGTGAAAGGGTTTCCATTAGTTTAAATTGTTCACAACTCAGTTGCCATGCTAGAAGAGACCGCACTGGAAGTTCATAGAAATAAATAAATAATACACATAATTGGCCCCCATAGAATTCTATGATTGACATCAGAGTAACTTATTAGAGATATTAATATTTTATCTTCAATGTGAGCACTTATCAAAATAAGAATGGAGTAAAGTTTTTTTTTTTAATTCCTTATTTTTAAATTCTCTTTTGGTACATTCCCAACTGTCTTGTTATTTTCTGAACTTATTGCATTAACTTCAATGGACTTAAAATGGTGTAACTCTTCTTGTAGGATTACACTTTAACAGTGCAATCTTAAGAACAATTTCCTGGGAGTAAGCCACATTAAATAGACCACACTAGAATTCTGAGTGTAACTTTTTTATTGCTGTCAACAAGGCCTTTAAAGATGTAAAAGCCTTTGGCCTTGTTGACAGTCCTTATTGCAAAAATGCGATGGCAATTTGCATATGATAATCCAATAAAAATTGTTTGAAAAATTCTAGTTGCATTGTTATAACCTAGTGCCCAATTTAAAATAACTATAACTATGGAAAAGACCATATAGAAGTACAGCAGACTGACCTGGAACCAAAAATTGGCAAGCTAAAACCTAGGGGGTGGGAAGCAGTAAGGAGAGGAAGATAAAATCATATGATTTTATCCTGGAGAAAAAAGGTCAAGTACTTTCAGGTCTATGTTTCTGGAAGATGGTGGGTAGGAAGAAGGCTCAGGGGTAGAACCAGCTTCACAAATGGAGGGCCTGAAATACCCCTTTTATGGTCCTAGATTTATCTGGGATCCAAAAAGGGCTCCTTGCTATGGGCTAAAAGTACTGCAGAACTAGGATCTGTGATTGCATTGGACCAAGAGTTGTAGGTCTGGCTTCCTATTGGTAGGCTGATTGTTTAAAAGATATACAAGGTGAAGCAGAATGATGAGTAACTAGGTGTTGCATAGTGGGTTGACCGCATGGCTAGGCTGCTGCGGCACGCAAAACATCCTGCACGCTTCACTGGCACACACAACAAAGAAAAAGGGAAATGGCCGTGGGCCAACTATAGACACATATGGGGACACCCCCTAGGTCCTGTTGGTGTGTTTGAATCTCCCGCCAACGTCCCATTGGTCCCTCAGTGGAGAGACAAGGAGCCTTGTCCCCATTGTTCATCCAGAGTCAAGCTCTGGGGTATTCACTGGCCTCTGGTGGCAGTCAGCGGACACAACATCCCTCCCCCCATAGTTCAGACCTCCCCCCTAGGTCACGTAGTCCTTGAGGTATGACGGAGACCGCCGTACTCTGGTGGACCGTTGGGGTGCTGGTACTGGGGTCTCGGGGGTCGCATCCCCTATGTTGTGAGGTGTTTGCTGTGCCATCCCCTTCAGCTCCGGAGCGCCACCCATTGGGGCCTCCTCGGCAGCCACCGGAGGAACTGTGGCCGGGTCTGGGCGGTCCTCTGTGATGGAGTCCGGTGCGGGGGCTTCCGGTACGCTCCTCTCGGGGTCTGCCCATTGCTCTGGGCCTTCCTCATCCGGGTTTTCTGGAAGCATGCGACGACGGAGCTGGTCGATGTGCCGTCGGAGGACCTGCCCACATTCCGTTGACACTTCATACATTACGGTGCTGGTGGGATGGATGATGCGGCCAGCGATCCAGTCCGGCCCTCTTCTGAAATTCCTCATGAAGCCTGGGTCCTCTGGGAAGAACCCACGAGGTGCTTCTCTCTGCTCCTGGGCATCCCGTGGCTCCGGCGCCCGGTCTGGGTGTAAGCGGTCCAGCAAGGTGGTTGGCCTCCGGTCCATTAGAAGCTCTGCTGGGCAGCGACCACTGACTGGGTTGGGTGTTGTCCATTGTGCCAAGAGAAAACAGGTGATGCGACGTTCTCAGTCTCCATCTGTCAGACGGCTCAACGCTTCCTTAGCCATCCGGACCATGCATTCTGCCTGGCCATTTGTCACTGGGTAGAATGGCGCCGACCTGATGTGTTTGATCAGGTTGCTGCTGAGGAACTGCTGGAACTCCTCTGACGTGAACACCATCTCGTTGTCCGAGACAATGTGTCCGGAAGGCCATGGGTGGTGAAGATTTTCCTGAGGGTGCGTATGGTCGCTTTAGTGGATGTTGCGGAGACAGGGCTTATCTCCAGCTACTTCGAGTAGGAATCCACCGTCACCAGGAATAACAGTCCATGGAATGGTCCGGCGAAGTCTATGTGTAGTCGGGACCATGGGGCTTGTGTGGATTCCCACGACTGAGCCGGTGCACCTGGTGGGCTGGGTCGGATGGCCTGGCAGGCCTGGCAACGTTTCACCCAAGCCTCAACTTCTGCATCAATGCCTGGCCACCAGATGTAGCTCCGGGCGAGGGCTTTCATCCTAACGATGCCCAGATGCGCTTCATGCAGGGCCTCGAGAACCTTTTTCCAGAGGGCGCTAGGGACCATGACCCTGTCACCCCACAGCAGGCAGCCTTTGTGTGCCAACAACTCCTCCAGGCAGGCCATGAACGCCGTGAACTCGGGGCCTTCGGACTTCCCCGGCCACCCCCTCACCACCCAGCCCAGAACCCAGGATATTATGGGGTCCCGGGCTGAGTGGTGAGCAATGTATGCAGCCTGCTGCGGGGCCTCTGGCAGGCCCTCCATCTGAAGGACGACGTGCCCTGGGGCCGGGTCTTCCATCACATCAGGAAGGGGAAGATAGCTAAGAGCGTCTGTGTGGCCCATGGCTTTCCCGGGGCGGTATTCTAGCGTATAATCGTAGGCTGCTAAGAAAATGTACCATCGCAAGACCCGTGGGGAAATGACTTGTGGCTTCCTGCGATCGGGCGCAAAAAGTCCGAGTAGCGGTCGGTGGTCTGTGGCAATGGTGAAAGGCCGGCCGTAGACGAAGTTGTGGAACTTCTTGACCCCTGCGACAATGGTAAGTCCTTCACGGTCTATCTGGGCGTAGTTCTGCTCAGCCACAGATAGGGTGCACAAGTAATAAGCCACAGGGACCTCCCGTCCATCTGGGAGACCATGCGCCAGCACTGCCCCAACGCCATAGGGAGAGGTGTCACATGCCAAGACCACTGGCTGTCCGGTCCCCCACAGCTATAAGACCATGCGCCAGCACTGCCCCAACGCCATAGGGAGAGGTGTCACATGCCAAGACCACTGGCTGTCCGGTCCCCCACAGCTATAAGTCCAATACACGTTTATACAAAGTAGTATTTTATTAAAGCCATGATAGAGCAGGAACAAGGTCACTGTCCAGAATACCTGGGCCATGGTGGGCAAGGGATAATGTAATGCATTCAAACAGGACAATAAACAATAATTTTGGTTCCCGCCGAGCGGGCAGACTCCTGGGTTCGCGCTCAAAAGCCTGAGAATCAACGTTTCTTAAAAAATAAACAATTACAGCTTCAAACGGTTGCAGTTCATTATACTTCAAGCTAAGCGGCTCCTCCACACACCTGTTAATCTTGCTGATAAGTGTTGCCTAGCGTTTACAGACAGGAATGCATGACACAAGACACTTCTATGGCAGCTAGCTGACATTCTGCCACCTCAAAACACCATTCCACCTGCCTCCCGGTCAGGGCGGGAGACCTCCCGGTTTCCCCGGGAACTTTTCATGAAAGCTCCTGAGCATGTAAGGGGCCCTAATATCCCCTTCTTCCACCCATTCCCGGTGCTGGGGTCCGAAATCCGCCCATTCGACCACGTTTCCACGTTTCATTTTCGAGTCCAGGATGCTGGCAATTTCGTAGTGCGCCTCGCCATCCACCAAGACCGGGGGGGGTTGGAGGATGCTGTTGGCGCCAGCTGCAAGACCCATTGTCCTTCTTAAGGAGGCTGAAATGGAACACAGAATGCAGAGATTGTAAATTCTTTGGAAGTTCAACATCAACAGCCACCTCATTGATCACCTTGCGTACTTTGAACAGCCCAATGTACTTCCATCCCAACTTCCGACTTGGCCTCAACATTTTAATGTTCTTAGTGGATACATACACATAGTCCCCAGGCCGCAGAGCCCAACCCGCCACCCTACCTCTATCGGCCTGTTTTTTATATGCAGCCTTGGCTGCATCCAACGTTTTGCACAGCAATGGCCAGGCACGTTGCAGAGTCTCGCACCATGTAGATGCCTCACCCGGCTGATCCATATTGTGCCCCTCCAGAAACGGCATAGGGGGGCTGTCATAGCCAAACACCGCCTTGTATGGAGACATGCCAATGGAGGCATGACACGTGTTGTTGTAACAATACTCAGCCAGGGGCAATAAATCACACCAGTCATCTTGTTGATAGTTCGTAAACAACGTAAATATTGTTCTAGCATTTGGTTCACTCTTTGCCCGTCTGTTTCCGGGTGGTATGCGCTACTGAGTCCCCGTTCCACCCCCATAATCCCCATCAGTTCCTTCCAGAACTTAGAAACGAATTGGGTCCCTCTGTCGGATACGACCTTAGCAGGCAGGAGATGGAGGCGGACAATGTGGATGAAGAAAGCCATGGCTAGGGCTTTGGTCGTGGGAAGGGAGGGGAAAGGGAGGAAATGCGCTTGCTTAGAAAACAAGTCAACCACCACCCAAATCACCGTTTTGTTTTTACTCGGTGGTAGATCTGTGATGAACTCCATGGAGATGACCTCCCATGGTCTGGAGGGGGTTGGAAGGGGGTGCAAC
>NW_015173209.1:257308-257475 GCF_001447785.1 Gekko japonicus | reverse complement strand
CCCATTCGCGGCCAATTATGGATATAACCCCCGCTTCTTCTTGCCTGTTGGACCCCCATCTGACGTTCCTGCCGCAGATGCCAGGATCCAAGAGCTCCATGCACTTCATGAGCTCCTTCGGGAGCAATTACAACATGCCAAGGAAGCCTATAAACGGGCAGCTGACC
>NW_015173209.1:257018-257221 GCF_001447785.1 Gekko japonicus | reverse complement strand
GGCCGCTGTGCCAAGCTCAACGCTCGCTTCATTGGGCCCTACAAAATAGACGCCCAGATCAACCCTGTGGCCTTCCGTCTTGTTCTACCAGATCATCTCAGGATTCACCCCGTATTCCATCGATCCCTCCTGCAACTGACAGCTCCTCCGGATCCGAACCGGGATACACCACCAGCGCCCCCACGTCCTGTCATGGTCGATGA
>NW_015173209.1:255450-256895 GCF_001447785.1 Gekko japonicus | reverse complement strand
GACTTGGTTCGGCACTTTCATACCGCCTACCCGGACAAGCCTGGCCCTTTCGATGCGGGGGGGCCTGAGGGGGGGATAGTGTCATGCCTACCCCTGCTGATGACATGTCTGCCCTTGCTGATGCCCCTGCCAGCCAGGAGCCTGTGGACTTACAGGCTCCTGAGGACAGTATTGCAGCAGAAAGGCAAAGACTGGATCCTGTAGCTGAAAGCTATCTAAGTAGTGAGGAGGATAGAGCCTCTCAGGGAACACCTGCAAGGGATCAGTCTCTGCTGCAGCCCAGTAATTCATCATCAGACTCGCCTCCACCTGTAACCAGGCTCAGGAATGTAAGAAGACAACAGCTGAGAGAGCGAAGGCAGAATGCACGCATGCGTGCCAGAAGATCTCTTAGCCCTGATTACTGACAGGATCCTGTCCTCACTCCTGGCTAGCTAATGAGTTGATTAGCTAGCACTGTATATCTGCAAGTCTGTTGCCAGCAGTCATTTGTGCTGGCAACTGTTGTTGTCAGGACCTGAATCCTTGCATCTCTGCTCCAGACCTTGTGGAACTCTTCTCGGCTTGATCCTCTGCTTTTGACCCTCGGCTTCGTTGACCTTCGTTCATCTCTGACTCCTCTGATATCGTTGTGATTTATGGACTTGAAACTTTGGTATGTCTGACCCTGCTTCTGGACTGTGATTTAAACCTGCTTGAACCTTGCTACCTGATTTGCCCGGCTTGACCTCGGACTGTTCCTGGACTTTTGCTTACCTGCGTCACGCCCCCTGGTCCTGCCGTGACACAACAAAAGTTTAATTGTGCCCGCCTCCTTCTCCTAAATGGACCAATGTCTCTCTGCCTCCGAAAATTTCTTGGAGATGTAAGCCAGCGGGTGCAACAGCCCATCCTCCCCCTCCTGAAGGATTGCCCCCCCATGGCCACATCCGAGGCGTTGGTTTGTAAAATGAATTTCTTGGACTCGTCAGGGTAAGCCAAGACAGGTTCAGAAGTGAAGAGTTCCTTTAATCGCTTGAACGCCCCCTCGCACTCTGCCGACCAAGCCAAAGGGGCCCCCGGCCTCGTGGCCTTCGGCCCCTTCCCTTTCGTTTTTAGGAGGTCGGTGAGAGGGAGGGCGATCTGGGCAAAGTTCTTGATAAATGATCTGTAAAAATTGGCGAATCCTAAGAATGCTTCTGGTTGCCATCTAGTTTTGGGTGCCTCCCACCCCACCACATCCTTGATTTTCCCTGGATCCATCTCAAGCCCGGCTGGCGAGATGCGGTACCCTAAGAAGTCAATTTGGGTCTTGTGAAATTCACATTTGGACAGTTTGACAAACAAGTGGTGCTTGTGCAACGTTTTCAGTACCTTCTGGACCAGCTTGACATGGGAGGGGAGGTCGGGGGAGTACAGTAAAATGTCGTCAAGGTAAATAAGCGCCCCCTTAAACAAATACTCAT